>NW_026870100.1:740000-750000 GCF_963584025.1 Labrus mixtus | reverse complement strand
GAGGAGAGCAAGAACGAGGTGGAGGAGGTGTACAAGGATGAAGACGAGGCGGAGGAGGTGTACGAGGAGGAGGCGGAGGAGAAGGAGGTGATCGGAGCAAGCAGGAAGGAGATCAGAGAAGACGAGAACAGTGACGGAGAAATGGAGCAGAGCAGAGAGAGCGGAGGAGAACGGGCGTCAGAGTGCGAGCTGGAGACGCCGGAGCTGGCTGGAGAGGGAGGACAGCAGAAGCAGCGAAAAACGAGCGAGAGAGGGAAAAAAGGAGACGGAAGGGACGTGGCAGAAGACCCGGGGGTAAGCATGAGCACAGAGGGGAGGGAGATGCCTGAGAGTGGTGTTGGACAGGCGGGAGGGAGAAAAATCACGCTAAATAATACGGGTAAAAGCACCAGTCCCAATGAAACGGACAGCGAAATGGATGTGGGTGAACTGGCGAGTGCGCAAAAAAGACTAAGTCTTGGACAACGAAAAAAGTTGGTGAAAAAATTGAAATGTAAGGACAAATAATGACTGACAATAACCCCTGTAAATCCGTTTTTTTTGTTTTTATTTTTATGATAATGGCCTTTAATTTATTTTCGATTAACGTGAATGGACTAAGGAACAAAGAAAAAAGACATTCGATTCTTTCCTTGCAGAATGACGTTTTGTGCCTGCAGGAGACCAGGTGGGATGATTCCCTGGTGGAAGACATAAAAAAAGACTTTGTGGGCCATATTTTCTGCTCCAATGGCACGTCGAGGGCGAGAGGAGTGGCGGTTTTAGTCAAAACGGGTCGGGTAACAGGGGTAAATTTGGTTTATGGAGACAAAGAAGGAAGAATAATAGTAATAGACTGTGTGTATGAAACGAAAAATATAAGAATCATAAATATATATGCACCGAATGGAGAAAAAGAAAGGAAAACGTTCTTCATTGCAATAAGCAAATGGTGGGAAAGGAATTGTATAATAATCGGTGACTTTAATGTGGCGATGACACCCACCGATGTGTCAAAAAATAATGTGTTTAAGGGGGATGTGAGCAGGGGGACACTTAAAGATATAATGATAACGAAACAATGCATTGATATTTGGAGATTGCTACATCCATGGGAGAGGGTGTTCTCCAGGAGACAAATTGTACTAAATAGATTAAAACAATCTAGAATAGATTATGCTTTGGTGACATGCGAGGTAGTGAGGTGGATTAAAGAAGTTGAATATAAAACTAATATGTGGAGCGATCACGCTGGAATAGAAATCACGTTTAGAAAAGAAACGAATGTACGTAAAGGAGGGATATGGTGCTTTAATGCAAGCTTGCTGGATGATGGAATGTTTGTGAAAAGTATGGAAAGATTGTTGAATGATGTGGGATATGAGTGGAATGAGAGTGAAGATATGAATGTGTGGTGGGATAGTGTAAAAGTCAGAATTAAAAAAAAGTGTATCAATTATAGTAAAGAGAAAAAGTGGAGAGAAAATAGAAAGGAAGAGAATTTGAGAAAACAACTAAGTGAGGAAATAACATCGCTTGACAGTGTAGATAATGTAGGTGTCGAAAAATACATACATTTAAAAGAACAGTTGGGAGTGATTGAACTTAAAAAGAGTAGGGGTGCAGCCATCAGGAGTAAAATACAATATATGTATGAGGGGGAGAGGAGTACAGCCTTTTTTTTAGGTCTGGAAAAACAAAAACAAAAAAGAACAGAAATAAACGAATTATTAAATGAAGCAGGTAAAAGTGTGACAGATAAAAAGGGAATTTTAGAAATAGTAAAGGGCTATTATGAAAGCCTGTTTTCGAGACAGGAGTGTGATAGCGTGAGTGTGAACAGAGCTTTGGGTGCCTTAAAGAAAAAACTAAGCGAGGACGATAAAATGTGGTGTGATTGTGAGTTTACAGAGGGAGAAATCAGAAGTGCTTTAGAGGGGTTAAACAAAAACAAAAGTCCTGGGAGCGATGGCCTAACTGCGGAATTCTACCAAGCTTTCAAAGAGCAGCTGGTGCCCTTGGTGAACAAATTGAGTAAATATATGGAAAAAGTGAAACATATACCAAAAAGTTTAGGGGAAGGGGTGGTTACTATTTTTTACAAAAACAAGGGGGACAATAAAAATCTGGACAACTACAGACCAATCAGCCTACTCAACACAGACTACAAAATCATAGCGAAAACAATAGCCAATAGAATCAGGGAGGTAATAGGAACAATCATAGAACAAACACAATCATACAGTATACCAAACAGAGACATAGCAGACTCAATCATTTCAATAAAACAGACGGTCAGGGATATGGAAGGGGAGGGGGGAATATGGCTAGGGATTGATTTAACTAAAGCTTTTGACAGAGTAGATCACGGGTTCATGGGGAAGGTGTTAGAGAAGTTTGGATTCGGGGAGAGAATGAGAGAATGGATAAATATGTTGTATACAGGAGCGGAAAGCAAGATAAAATGTAACGGGGAACTAACTGATTCTTTTAAAATATCAAGGTCAGTGAGACAAGGATGTCCGATGTCAGCGCTGTTGTACAGCTTGGTAGCAGAGCCGCTGGCAGCACTGATATCGGAAGACGTAAACATAAAAGGTATAGGTAAGGAAAACGTAAAAATAATACAGTATGCAGATGACGTGAATATAATGGTAAAAGGAGAGGAGGATATAGAATTGATATTAAAACATGTACAAACTTATGAAAGAGCATCTGGGGCAAAAGTAAATGAAAATAAGTCAGAAATGATGTTACTAGGTAAGGAATCCAATCTAGTTAATAAGTGGGGATTTAAAACGGTGTGTGAGAGAAGAAAAGTGTTGGGAGTGAATATGGGGAAAAATGAGAATGAATGTGATGATGTAACATGGAAAGAGGTGGTGGGTAAAATTAAAAAAAACATTGAATTTGTGGAAAGCGAGGGGTCTATTGTTGAGAGGAAGGGTAGCCGTAACAAATGCTCTCGTGTTGTCCAAAGTGAATCATGCGCTGAGTACTTGTACGCTTCCGGACTGGGCCTTTAAGGAGATTTCAAAGACCATTAGGGACTTTATTTGGAAAAACAAAGCAGCGAGTATAGCTCACAAAACAATAATAGGGGCTAAAGATCAGGGGGGGCTAGCTTTGATTGATTTACTTACAAAAAAAGTAGCACTAAGAGTCAAATTGATAGGCAAATTTATGGACCAGAACCGGAACGTAGTTTGGAAAAACCACTTCAAACAATATCTGTGCAGTTTTGGACTCTACAACGAGGACAACCTGTACCAGATCAATAACCTGGATTCATTTAAACACTTGCCACGGTTTTTCCAGGAAGTACTCAGTGCGTGGTATCAGGTTTCATCCTGGACTGTACCAGAGTGCGGAACGAGAGGGTCAGTGCTACGACTGCCCTTCCTCTCGAGCCCGTATTTTAAAAATGGGGAGAGGGTAATTAAGTGTGAAGCTATGTCGAAAGCGGGATATATTAGAATAAGGGATTTACTGAACTGTGGGGGGGATTTTGATTTACAAATGGTGGTGAGGGGTTTAAAAAATAAAGGGTGTGTGTGCAGAAAGGATGTGATTGAGGGAGTGTTTGCAAATGTAAAATTGTCTTTGTCGAGCGAATGGGAAAAATTAATCAAAGAGAAGGAGGGAGTGATGCAGGACGATGTGGGGGGGATCTCCCTGTGCCTAGGGGAGAAGAAACACAACATTATAGATGTCACTACAAAAATTTGGTATAGGTGCGCAATCACACATAGAATACAGAAACCCACATCCGAAGTAAAATGGACAGACACATACCCGGACATAACAAGCAACATGATATGGAAGAACATTAACATTCCGCATACACCACATGCAATATTTGACCTAGATTTCAAACTGAGGCACAGGAGGATCTTCACCTGCATCGTCCTGCATCAGATCCATAAGGAGAGGTATGAAAGAAAGTGTTGTGTATGTGAAAGTACGGATGAGGATTTAATACATTTGTTTGTTACGTGTGGGGAATTGGTTTATTTTTGGGGAAAAATAAGAGAAATGTTGAGGAAATGCAGTAAGAATGAGTGTTGGAATGAAAGGGGGTGGGAATTGTCGGTGTTGTTGGGGGTGGGAACAAAACAAAAAAATCACAATGTAATGAATATAATTTTGGCTTTTGCAAGAAAAGCAGTTTTTAACAGGAGGAATTATGCACTGTATGAAAGTAAGAAAATGAATGTGTGGAGAATGTTTGTGAATGAATGGAAAGCACATCTTAAATTACTGTACATAGCGAATGAGAGTGAGTTTGTGAGAATGTTTGTGGAAGGTGCGAATGTGTGTAGAGTAAACGAGGAGGGAATTATGTGGGATGTCTAAATTATTTTGTTTTTGGTTTTTTTGGTACGAGGGCTTCTTTTTTGGTCATGGGGAAAATGGGTGATTTGATTTGGGTTTTTTTTTCTCAGTGGTTTTTTGAGAATACTGTGGGGTTTTTGTATGTTTTTGTGGTTTGTTTTCAGAGGGGTGTTTGCTTTGGGGGAGGGACTCAGAAGAGTTGTCATGAGTTGGGGGTATCAGGGGTGATTTGAGTTTTTTTTTCTGATGCTATGTTTTTATTGTTTTTAGGGTGCCGTTTGCGTCAGAGGGGAGGTTTAATTTAGAGGGTGTATGTATTATAATAGCATTTGTTGTAAATGATGTGAAAGAATTATAAATGTTTTTGTAATTTTGATAATAAAAGATAAAAAAAAAAAAACTTGTCCGATCTCGGAAGCTAAGCAGTGTCGGGTCTGGTTAGTACTTGGGTGGGAGACAGCCTGGGAATACCAGGTGCTGTAAGCTTTTTCATTTTTTTGATCATATGTTTTTTTTTTTATCATATGGAGACATATTCACATGTACAAAAATTCAGCCAGAATCAAGGGCATGACATCTTTAAATGGCCCCTTTCTGCACACAATAATGGCTTACGGCCATACCACCCTGAACTCGTCCGATATTGGAAGCTAAGCAGAGTCGGGCCTGGTTATTACTTGGATCGGAGACCGCCTGGGAATACCAGGTGCTGTAAGCTTTTTCATTTTTTTTGATCATATGTTTTTTTTTTATCATATAGAGACATATTCACATGTCCAAAAATTCAGCCAGAATCAAGGGCATGACATCTTTAAAAGGCCCCTTTCTGCACACAATAATGGCTTACGGCCATACAACCCTGAACTCGTCCGATCTCGGAAGGTAAGCATGGTGGGGCCTGGTTAGGACTTGGATGGGAGACCGCCTGGGAATACCAGGTGCTGCAAGCTTTTTCATTTTTTTAATCATATGTTTTTTTTTTATCATATGGAGACATATTCACATGTCCAAAAATTCAGCCAGAATCAAGGGAATGACATCTTTAAAAGGCCCCTTTCTGCACACAATAATGGCTTAAGGCCATACCACCCTGAACTCGTCCGATCTCGGAAGCTAAGCAGTGTCGGGTCTGGTTAGTACTTGGATGGGAGACCGCCTGGGAATACCAGGTGCTGTAAGCTTTTTCATTTTTTTGATCATATGTTTTTTTTTTTATCATATGGAGACATATTCACATGTCCAAAAATTCAGCCAGAATATAGGGCATGACATCTTTAAAAGGCCCCTTTCTGAACACAATAATGGCTTAAGGCCATACCACCCTGAACTTGTCCGATCTCGGAAGCTAAGCAGTGTCGGGTCTGGTTAGTACTTGGATGGGAGACCGCCTGGGAATACCAGGTGCTGTAAGCTTTTTCATTTTTTTGATCATATGTTTTTTTTTTTATCATATGGAGACATAATCACATGTACAAAAATTCAGGCAGAATCAAGGGCATGACATGTTTAAAAGGCCCCTGTCTGCACACAATAAAGGCTTACGGCCATACCACCCTGAACACGCCCGATCTTGTCTGATCTCAGAAACTAAGCAGGGTCGGGCCTGGTTAGTACTTGGATGGGAGACCGCCTGGGAATACCATGTGCTGTAAGCTTTTTCATTTTTTTGATCATATGTTTTTTTTTTTTATCATATAGAGACATATTCACATGTCCAAAAATTCAGGCAGAATCAAGGGCATGACATGTTTAAAAGGCCCCTGTCTGCACACAATAATGGCTTACGGCCATACCACCCTGAACACGCCCGATCTTGTCTGATCTCAGAAACTAAGCAGGGTCGGGCCTGGTTAGTACTTGGATGGGAGACCGCCTGGGAATACCAGGTGCTGTAAGCTTTTTCATTTTTTTGATCATATGTTTTTTTTTTATCATAGAGAGACATATTCACATGTCCAAAAATTCAGGCAGAATCAAGGGCATGACATGTTTAAATGGCCCCTGTCTGCACACAATAATGGCTTACGGCCATACCACCCTGAACTCGTCCGATATTGGAAGCTAAGCAGAGTCGGGCCTGGTTATTACTTGGATGGGAGACCGCCTGGGAATACCAGGTGCTGTAAGCTTTTTCATTTTTTTTGATCATATGTTTTTTTTTTTTATCATATAGAGACATATTCACATGTCCAAAAATTCAGGCAGAATCAAGGGCATGACATGTTTAAAAGGCCCCTGTCTGCACGCAATAATGGCTTACGGCCATACCACCCTGAACACGCCCGATCTCGTCTGATCTCGGAAGCTAAGCAGGGTCGGGCCTGGTTAGTACTTGGATGGGAGACCGCCTGGGAATACCAGGTGCTGTAAGTTTTTTCATTTTTTTGATCATATGTTTTTTTTTTTATCATATAGAGACATATTCACATGTCCAAAAATTCAGCCAGAATCAAGGGCATGACATCTTTAAAAGGCCCCTTTCTGCATACAATAATGGCTTACGGCCATACCACCCTGAACACGCCCGCTCTCGTCTGATCTCGGAAGCTAAGCAGGGTCGGGCCTGGTTAGTACTTGGATGGGAGACCGCCTGGGAATACCAGGTGCTGTAAGCTTTTTCATTTTTTTGATCATGTGTTTTTTTTTTATCATAGAGAGACATATTCACATGTCCAACAATTCAGCCAGAATCAAGGGAATGACATCTTTAAGGCCCATTTCTGCACACAATAATGGCTTACGGACATACCACCCTGAACTCGTCCGATCTCGGACGCTAAGCAGGGTCGGGCCTGGTTAGTACTTAGATGGGAGACCGCCTGGGAATACCAGGTGCTGTAAGCTTTTTCATTTTTTTGATCATATGTTTTTTTTTATCATATAGAGACATATTCACATGTCCAAAAATTCAGCCAGAATCAAGGGCATGACATCTTTAAAAGGCCCCTTTCTGCACACAATAATGGCTTACGGCCATACAACCCTGAACTCGTCCGATCTCAGAAGGTCAGCAGGGTCGGGCCTGGTTAGTACTTGGATGGGAGACAGCCTGGGAATACCAGGTGCTGTAAGCTTCTTCATTTTTTTGATCATATGTTTTTTTTGATCATATAGAGACATATTCACATGTCCAAAAATTCAGCCAGAATCAAGGGCATGACATCTTTAAAAGGCCCCTTTCTGCACACAATAATGGCTTAAGGCCATACCACCCTGAACTTGTCCGATCTCGGAAGCTAAGCAGTGTCGGGTCTGGTTAGTACTTGGATGGGAGACCGCCTGGGAATACCAGGTGCTGTAAGTTTTTTCATTTTTTTGATCATATGTTTTTTTTTTATCATATAGAGACATATTCACATGTCCAAAAATTCAGCCAGAATCAAGGGCATGACATCTTTAAAAGGCCCCTTTCTGCATACAATAATGGCTTACGGCCATACCACCCTGAACACGCCCGCTCTCGTCTGATCTCGGAAGCTAAGCAGGGTCGGGCCTGGTTAGTACTTGGATGGGAGACCGCCTGGGAATACCAGGTGCTGTAAGCTTTTTCATTTTTTTTGATCATATGTTTTTTTTATCATATAGAGACATATTCAAATGTCCAAAAATTCTGCCAGAATCAAGGGCATGACATCTTTAAAAGGCCCCTATCTGCACACAATAATGGCTTACGGCCATACCACCCTGAACACGCCCGATCTCGGAAGCTAAGCAAGGTCAGGCCTGGTTAGTACTTGGATGGGAGACCGCCTAGGAATACCAGGTGCTGTAAGCTTTTTCATTTTTTTGATCATGTGTTTTTTTTTTATCATAGAGAGACATATTCACATGTCCAACAATTCAGCCAGAATCAAGGGAATGACATCTTTAAGGCCCATTTCTGCACACAATAATGGCTTACGGACATACCACCCTGAACTCGTCCGATCTCGGACGCTAAGCAGGGTCGGGCCTGGTTAGTACTTAGATGGGAGACCGCCTGGGAATACCAGGTGCTGTAAGCTTTTTCATTTTTTTGATCATATGTTTTTTTTTATCATATAGAGACATATTCACATGTCCAAAAATTCAGCCAGAATCAAGGGCATGACATCTTTAAAAGGCCCCTTTCTGCACACAATAATGGCTTACGGCCATACAACCCTGAACTCGTCCGATCTCAGAAGGTAAGCAGGGTCGGGCCTGGTTAGTACTTGGATGGGAGACAGCCTGGGAATACCAGGTGCTGTAAGCTTCTTCATTTTTTTGATCATATGTTTTTTTTTTTATCATATAGAGACATATTCACATGTCCAAAAATTCAGCCAGAATCAAGGGCATGACATCTTTAAAAGGCCCCTGTCTGCACACAATAATGACTTATGGCCATACCACCCTGAACACGCCCGATCTCGTCTGATCTCGGAAGCTAAGCAGGGTCGGGCCTGGTTAATACTTGGATGGGAGACCGCCTGGGAATACCAGGTGCTATAAGCTTTTTCATTTTTTTGATCATATGTTTTTTTTTTATCATATAGAGACATATTCACATGTCCAAAAATTTAGCCAGAATCAAGGGCATGACATCTTTAAAAGGCCCCTTTCTGCACACAATAATGGCTTACGGCCATACCACCCTGAACACGCCCGATCTCGTCCGATCTCGGAAGCTATGCAGGGTCGGGCCTGGTTAGTACTTGGATGGGAGACCGCCTGGGAATACCAGGTGCTGTAAGTTTTTTCATTTTTTTGATCATATGTTTTTTTTTTATCATATAGAGACATATTCACATGTCCAAAAATTCAGCCAGAATCAAGGGCATGACATCTTTAAAAGGCCCCTTTCTGCATACAATAATGGCTTACGGCCATACCACCCTTAACACGCCCGATCTCGTCCCATCTCGGAAGCTAAGCAGGGTCGGGCCTGGTTAGTACTTGAATGGGGGACCGCCTGGGAATACCAGATGCTGTAAGCTTTTTTATTTTTTTGATCATATGTTTTTTTTATCATAGAGAGACATATTCACATGTCCACAAATTCAGCCAGAATCAAGGGCATGACATCTTTAAAAGGCCCCTGTCTGCACACATTAATGGCTTACAGCCATACCACCCTGAACACGCCCGATCTCGTCCGATCTCGGAAGCTAAGCAGGGTCGGGCCTGGATAGTACTTGGATGGGAGACCACCTGGGAATACCAGGTGCTGTAAGCATTTTCATTTTTTTGATCATATGTTTTTTTTGATCATATAGAGACATATTCACATGTCCAAAAATTCAGCCAGAATCAAGGGCATGACATCTTTAAAAGGCCCCTGTCTGCACACAATAATGGCTTATGGCCATACCACCCTGAACACGCCTGATCTCGTCCAATCTTGGAAGCTAAGCAGGGTAGGGCCTGGTTAGTACCTGGATGGGAGACCGCCTGGGAATACCAGGTGCTGTAAGATTTTTCATTTTTTTGACCATATGTTTTTTTTTTATCATATAGAGACATATTCACATGTCCAAAAATTCAGCCAGAATCAAGGGCATGACATCTTTAAAAGGCCCCTTTCTGCACACAATAACAGCTTACGGCCATACCACCCTTAACACGCCCGATCTCGTCCGATCTCGGAAACTAAGTAGGGTCGTGCCTGGATAGTACTTGGATGGGAGACCGCCTGGGAATACCAGACGCTGTAAGCTTTTTCATT
>NW_026870100.1:720000-727500 GCF_963584025.1 Labrus mixtus | reverse complement strand
AAACCACCCTGAACTCGTCCGATCTTGGAAGCTAAGCAGGGTCGGGCCTGGTTAGTACTTGGATGGGAGACCGCCTGGGAATACCAGACGCTGTATGCTTTTTTAATTTTTTTGATCATATGTTTTTTTTTTATCATAGAGAGACATATTCACATGTCCAAAAATTCAGCCAGAATCAAGGGCATGACATCTTTAAAAGGCCCCTGTCTGCAGACAATAATGGCTTACGGCCATACCACCCTGAACACGCCCGATCTCATTCGATCTCAGAAGCTAAGCAGGGTCGGGCCTGGTTAGTACTTGGATGGGAGACCGCCTGGGAATACCAGGTGCTGTAAGCTTTTTCATTTTTTTGATCATGTTTTTTTTTATCATATAGAGACATATTCACATGTCCAAAAATTCAGCCAGAATCAAGGGCATGACATCTTTAAAAGGCCCCTTTCTGCACACAATAATGGCTTACGGCCATACCACCCTGAACACGCCCGATCTCGTCCGATCTCGGAAGCTATGCAGGGTCGGGCCTGGTTAGTACTTGGATGGGAGACCGCCTGGGAATACCAGGTGCTGTAAGCTTTTTCATTTTTTTGATCATATGTTTTTTTTATCATATAGAGACATATTCACATGTCCAAAAATTCAGCCAGAATCAAGGGCATGACATCTTTAAAAGGCCCCTTTCTGCACACAATAATGGCTTACGGCCAAACCACCCTGAACACGCCTGATCTCGTCCGATCTCGGAAGCTAAGCAGGGTCGGGCCTGGTTAGTACTTGGATGGGAGACCGCCTGGGAATACCAGGTGCTGTAAGCTTTTTAATTTTTTTGATCATATGTTTTTTTTTTATCATATAGAGACATATTCACATGTCCAAAAATTCAGCCAGAATCAAGGGCATGATATCTTTAAAAGGCCCCTTTCTGCACACAATAATGCCTTACGTCCATACCACCCTGAACACGCCCGATCTCAGAAGCAAAGCAGGGTGGGGCCTGGTTAATACTTGGATGGGAGACCGCCTAGGAATACCAGGTGCTGTAAGCTTTTTCATTTTTTTGATCATATGTTTTTTTTATCATATAGAGACATATTCACATGTCCAAAAATTCAGCCAGAATCAAGGGCATGACATCTTTAAAAGGCCCCTTTCTGCACACAATAATGGCTTACGGCCAAACCACCCTGAACTCGTCCGATCTTGGAAGCTAAGCAGGGTCGGGCCTGGTTAGTACTTGGATGGGAGACCGCCTGGGAATACCAGACGCTGTATGCTTTTTTTATTTTTTTGATCATATGTTTTTTTTTTATCATAGAGAGACATATTCACATGTCCAAAAATTCAGCCAGAATCAAGGGCATGACATCTTTAAAAGGCCCCTGTCTGCAGACAATAATGGCTTACGGCCATACCACCCTGAACACGCCCGATCTCATTCGATCTCAGAAGCTAAGCAGGGTCGGGCCTGGTTAGTACTTGGATGGGAGACCGCCTGGGAATACCAGGTGCTGTAAGCTTTTTCATTTTTTTGATCATGTTTTTTTTTATCATATAGAGACATATTCACATGTCCAAAAATTCAGCCAGAATCAAGGGCATGACATCTTTAAAAGGCCCCTTTCTGCACACAATAATGGCTTACGGCCATACCACCCTGAACACGCCCGATCTCGTCCGATCTCGGAAGCTATGCAGGGTCGGGCCTGGTTAGTACTTGGATGGGAGACCGCCTGGGAATACCAGGTGCTATAAGCTTTTCATTTTTTTGATCATATGTTTTTTTTATCATATAGAGACATATTCACATGTCCAAAAATTCAGCCAGAATCAAGGGCATGACATCTTTAAAAGGCCCCTTTCTGCACACAATAATGGCTTACGGCCATACCACCCTGAACACGCCCGATCTCGTCCGATCTCGGAAGCTATGCAGGGTCGGGCCTGGTTAGTACTTGGATGGGAGACCGCCTGGGAATACCAGGTGCTGTAAGCTTTTTCATTTTTTTGATCATATGTTTTTTTTATCATATAGAGACATATTCACATGTCCAAAAATTCAGCCAGAATCAAGGGCATGACATCTTTAAAAGGCCCCTGTCTGCACACAATAATGGCTTACGGCCATACCACCCTGAACACGCCTGATCTCGTCCGATCTCGGAAGCTAAGCAGGGTAGGGCCTGGTTAGTACATGGATGGGAGACCGCCTGGGAATACCAGGTGCTGTAAGTTTTTTCATTTTTTTGATCATATGTTTTTTTTTTATCATATAGAGACATATTCACATGTCCAAAAATTCAGCCAGAATCAAGGGCATGACATCTTTAAAAGGCCCCTTTCTGCACACAATAATGGCTTAAGGACATACCACCCTGAACTTGTCCGATCTTGGAAGCTAAGCAGCGTCGGGCCTGGTTAGTACTTGGATGGGAGACCGCCTGGGAATACCAGACGCTGTAAGCTTTTTTTATTTTTTTGATCATATGTTTTTTTTTTATCATAGAGAGACGTATTCACATGTCCAAAAATTCAGCCAGAATCAAGGGCATGACATCTTTAAAAGGCCCCTGTCTGCAGACAATAATGGCTTACGGCCATACCACCCTGAACACGCCCGATCTCGTTCGATCTCAGAAGCTAAGCAGGGTCGGGCCTGGTTAGTACTTGGATGGGAGACCGCCTGGGAATACCAGGTGCTGTAAGCTTTTTCATTTTTTTGATCATGTTTTTTTTTATCATATAGAGACATATTCACATGTCCAAAAATTCAGCCAGAATCAAGGGCATGACATCTTTAAAAGGCCCCTGTCTGCACACAATAATGGCTTACGGCCAAACCACCCTGAACACGCCTGATCTCGTCCGATCTCGGAAGCTAAGCAGGGTCGGGCCTGGTTAGTACTTGGATGGGAGACCGCCTGGGAATACCAGGTGCTGTAAGCTTTTTAATTTTTTTGATCATATGTTTTTTTTTTATCATATAGAGACATATTCACATGTCCAAAAATTCAGCCAGAATCAAGGGCATGATATCTTTAAAAGGCCCCTTTCTGCACACAATAATGGCTTACGGCCATACCACCCTGAACACGCCTGATCTCGTCCGATCTCGGAAGCTAAGCAGGGTAGGGCCTGGTTAGTACATGGATGGGAGACCGCCTGGGAATACCAGGTGCTGTAAGTTTTTTCATTTTTTTGATCATATGTTTTTTTTTTATCATATAGAGACATATTCACATGTCCAAAAATTCAGCCAGAATCAAGGGCATGACATCTTTAAAAGGCCCCTGTCTGCAGACAATAATGGCTTACGGCCATACCACCCTGAACACGCCCGATCTCGTTCGATCTCAGAAGCTAAGCAGGGTCGGGCCTGGTTAGTACTTGGATGGGAGACCGCCTGGGAATACCAGGTGCTGTAAGCTTTTTCATTTTTTTGATCATGTTTTTTTTTATCATATAGAGACATATTCACATGTCCAAAAATTCAGCCAGAATCAAGGGCATGACATCTTTAAAAGGCCCCTGTCTGCACACAATAATGGCTTACGGCCAAACCACCCTGAACACGCCTGATCTCGTCCGATCTCGGAAGCTAAGCAGGGTCGGGCCTGGTTAGTACTTGGATGGGAGACCGCCTGGGAATACCAGGTGCTGTAAGCTTTTTAATTTTTTTGATCATATGTTTTTTTTTTATCATATAGAGACATATTCACATGTCCAAAAATTCAGCCAGAATCAAGGGCATGATATCTTTAAAAGGCCCCTTTCTGCACACAATAATGCCTTACGTCCATACCACCCTGAACACGCCCGATCTCAGAAGCAAAGCAGGGTGGGGCCTGGTTAATACTTGGATGGGAGACCGCCTAGGAATACCAGGTGCTGTAAGCTTTTTCATTTTTTTGATCATATGTTTTTTTTATCATATAGAGACATATTCACATGTCCAAAAATTCAGCCAGAATCAAGGGCATGACATCTTTAAAAGGCCCCTTTCTGCACACAATAATGGCTTACGGCCAAACCACCCTGAACTCGTCCGATCTTGGAAGCTAAGCAGGATCGGGCCTGGTTAGTACTTGGATGGGAGACCGCCTGGGAATACCAGACGCTGTATGCTTTTTTTATTTTTTTGATCATATGTTTTTTTTTTATCATAGAGAGACATATTCACATGTCCAAAAATTCAGCCAGAATCAAGGGCATGACATCTTTAAAAGGCCCCTGTCTGCAGACAATAATGGCTTACGGCCATACCACCCTGAACACGCCCGATCTCATTCGATCTCAGAAGCTAAGCAGGGTCGGGCCTGGTTAGTACTTGGATGGGAGACCGCCTGGGAATACCAGGTGCTGTAAGCTTTTTCATTTTTTTGATCATGTTTTTTTTTATCATATAGAGACATATTCACATGTCCAAAAATTCAGCCAGAATCAAGGGCATGACATCTTTAAAAGGCCCCTTTCTGCACACAATAATGGCTTACGGCCATACCACTCTGAACACGCCCTATCTCGTCCGATCTCGGAAGCTATGCAGGGTCGGGCCTGGTTAGTACTTGGATGGGAGACCGCCTGGGAATACCAGGTGCTGTAAGCTTTTTCATTTTTTTGATCATATGTTTTTTTTATCATATAGAGACATATTCACATGTCCAAAAATTCAGCCAGAATCAAGGGCATGACATCTTTAAAAGGCCCCTTTCTGCACACAATAATGGCTTACGGCCATACCACCCTGAACACGCCCGATCTCGGAAGCTATGCAGGGTCGGGCCTGGTTAGTACTTGGATGGGAGACCGCCTGGGAATACCAGGTGCTGTAAGCTTTTTCATTTTTTTGATCATATGTTTTTTTTTATCATAGAGAGACATATTCACATGTCCAAAAATTCAGCCAGAATCAAGGGCATGACATCTTTAAAAGGCCCCTCTCTGCACACAATAATGGCTTACGGCCATACCACCCTGAACACGCCCGATCTCGGAAGCTAAGCAAGGTCAGGCCAGGTTAGTACTTGGATGGGAGACCGCCTGGGAATACCAGGTGCTGTAAGCTTTTTCATTTTTTTGATCATATGTTTTTTTTTTTTCATATAGAGACATATTCACATGTCCAAAAATTCAGCCAGAATCAAGGGCATGACATCTTTAAAAGGCCCCTTTCTGCACACAATAATGACTTATGGCCATACCACCCTGAACACGCCCGATCTCGGAAGCTAAGCAAGGTCAGGCCTGGTTAGTACTTGGATGGGAGACCGCCTAGGAATACCAGGTGCTGTAAGCTTTTTCATTTTTTTGATCATATGTTTTTTTTATCATATAGAGACATATTCACATGTCCAAAAATTCAGCCAGAATCAAGGGCATGACATCTTTAAAAGGCCCCTTTCTGCACACAATAATGGCTTACAGCCAAACCACCCTGAACTCGTGCGATCTTGGAAGCTAAGCAGGGTCGGGCCTGGTTAGTACTTGGATGGGAGACCGCCTGGGAATACCAGACGCTGTATGCTTTTTTTATTTTTTTGATCATATGTTTTTTTTTTATCATAGAGAGACATATTCACATGTCCAAAAATTCAGCCAGAATCAAGGGTATGACATCTTTAAAAGGCCCCTGTCTGCAGACAATAATGGCTTACGGCCATACCACCCTGAACACGCCCGATCTCATTCGATCTCAGAAGCTAAGCAGGGTCGGGCCTGGTTAGTACTTGGATGGGAGACCGCCTGGGAATACCAGGTGCTGTAAGCTTTTTCATTTTTTTGATCATGTTTTTTTTTATCATATAGAGACATATTCACATGTCCAAAAATTCAGCCAGAATCAAGGGCATGACATCTTTAAAAGGCCCCTTTCTGCACACACTAATGGCTTACGGCCATACCACTCTGAACACGCCCGATCTCGTCCGATCTCGGAAGCTATGCAGGGTCGGGCCTGGTTAGTACTTGGATGGGAGACCGCCTGGGAATACCAGGTGCTGTAAGCTTTTTCATTTTTTTGATCATATGTTTTTTTTATCATATAGAGACATATTCACATGTCCAAAAATTCAGCCAGAATCAAGGGCATGACATCTTTAAAAGGCCCCTTTCTGCACACAATAATGGCTTACGGCCATACCACCCTGAACACGCCCGATCTCGTCCGATCTCGGAAGCTATGCAGGGTCGGGCCTGGTTAGTACTTGGATGGGAGACCGCCTGGGAATACCAGGTGCTGTAAGCTTTTTCATTTTTTTGATCATATGTTTTTTTTTATCATAGAGAGACATATTCACATGTCCAAAAATTCAGCCAGAATCAAGGGCATGACATCTTTAAAAGGCCCCTCTCTGCACACAATAATGGCTTACGGCCATACCACCCTGAACACGCCTGATCTCGTCCGATCTCGGAAGCTAAGCAGGGTAGGGCCTGGTTAGTACTTGGATGGGAGACCGCATGGGAATACCAGATGCTGTAAGTTTTTTCATTTTTTTGATCATATGTTTTTTTTTTATCATATAGAGACATATTCACATGTCCAAAAATTCAGCCAGAATCAAGGGCATGACATCTTTAAAAGGCCCCTTTCTGCACACAATAATGACTTAAGGACATACCACCCTGAACTTGTCCGATCTCGGAAGCTAAGCAGCGTCTGGCCTGGTTAGTACTTGGATGGGAGACCGCCTGGGAATACCAGGTGCTGTAAGCTTTTTCATTTTTTTTGATCATATGTTCTTTTTTTATCATATAGAGACATATTCACATGTCCAAAAATTCAGCCATAATCAAGGGCATGACATCTTTAAAAGGCCCCTTTCTGCACACAATAATGCCTTGCGGCCATACCACCCTGAACACGCCCGATCTCGTCCGATCTCAGAAGCTAAGCAGGGTCGGGCCTGGTTAGTACTTGGATGGGAGACCGCCTGGGAATACCAGGTGCTGTAAGCTTTTTCATTTTGTTTAATCATATGTTTTTTTTTATCATATAGAGACATATTCACATGTCCAAAAATTCAGCCAGAATCAAGGGCATGACATCTTTAAAAGGCCCCTTTCT
Organism: Labrus mixtus; assembly: GCF_963584025.1. Classification (NCBI taxonomy): domain Eukaryota; kingdom Metazoa; phylum Chordata; class Actinopteri; order Labriformes; family Labridae; genus Labrus; species Labrus mixtus. The sequence continues at coordinate 720,434 of NW_026870100.1, read as the reverse complement.
GCACACAATAATGGCTTACGGCCATACCACCCTGAACACGCCTGATCTCGTCAGATCTCGGAAGCTAAGCAGGGTTGGGCCTGGTTAGTACTTGGATGGGAGACCGCCTGGGAATACCAGGTGCTGTAAGCTTTTTCATTTTTTTTGATCATATGTTTTTTTTATCATATAGAGACATATTCACATGTCCAAAAATTCAGCCAGAATCAAGGGCATGACATCTTTAAAAGGCCCCTGTCTGCACACAATAATGGCTTACGGCCATACCACCCTGAACACGCCCGATCTCGGAAGCTAAGCAAGGTCAGGCCTGGTTAGTACTTGGATGGGAGACCGCCTGGGAATACCAGGTGCTGTAAGCTTTTTCATTTTTTTGATCATATTTTTTTTTTTTTTTCATATAGAGATATATTCACATGTCCAAAAATTCAGCC
>NW_026870100.1:710000-717500 GCF_963584025.1 Labrus mixtus | reverse complement strand
GTAAGCTTTTTAATTTTTTTAATCATATGTTCTTTTTTTATCATATAGAGACATATTCACATGTCCAAAAATTCAGCCAGAATCAAGGGCATGAGATCGTTAAAAGGCCCCTGTCTGCACACAATAACAGCTTACGGCCATACCACCCTGAACACGCCTGATCTCGTCCGATCTCGGAAGCTAAGCAGGGTAGGGCCTGGTTAGTACTTGGATGGGAGACCGCCTGGGAATACCAGGTGCTGTAAGCTTTTTCATTTTTTTGATCATATGTTTTTTTTTTATCATATAGAGACATATTCACATGTCCAAAAATTCAGCCAGAATCAAGGGCATAAAATCTTTAAAAGGCCCCTGTCTGCACACAATAATGGCTTACGGCCATACCACCCTTAACACGCCCGATCTCGTCCCATCTCGGAAGCTAAGCAGGGTCAACTTTTATCAATCAATCAATCAACTTTAATTTGTATAGCGTCAACTCATAACAAGTGTTATCTCGAGACACTTTACAAGAAGCAGGTAAAATACCTTACTCATTGTCTGTTAACATTACAAAAGAGCAGGTAAAAGACCTTACTCATTGTTATGTTACAAAAAGCAGGTAAAGGACCTTACTTATTGCTATGTTACAAAGATCCGGCCTATCCATCATGAGCACTTTAGCAAAGCAGCAAAAGTTACAGTGGTAAGAAAAAACTGCCTTATTAAAAGGCAGAAATCTTCGGCCGGATCCCCGGCTCATGACGAAACAGTCTTCACAGGCCTAGACTGCGCCGGGCTTGGAAAGGATTAGGGGGAGAGATGGGATAAGATGCAGGAAGAGGGATAGAGAGCAAGGGGGTGGGGGGAGGTAGACCGTCCATCAGCAATCCGGTGGGGAGGGGAGGGGGTGTGGGGGGTTGTTCTGGCAGGCCGCCAACCCACGATCCGGTGGGGAGGGGGTAGTGGTGGGGTGGGGGTTGTTCTGGCAAGCCGTCAACCGATGATCTTGAGGAGCCTAGGGGAGCTCAAGAGATCCCAGGAAAGTAGGTGGTTAGTGACTGAGATTTATAGATAGATACATGCAGTAATATGATGTACTGTATATGCATAGAGAGAGAGAGAGAGAGAGAGAGAGAGAGAGGAGCTCAAGGTGCCAGTTCCCCCGGTAGTCTAAGCCTATAGCAGCATAACTAAGAGCTGGTCTACACCAGCACCAGCCCTAACTATAAGATTTATCAAAAAGGAAAGTTTTAAGTCTAATCTTAAAAATACAGACTGTGTCTGCCTCCCGGACCCCGGCTGGAAGGCGGTTCCAGAGGAGAGGAGCCCGATAACTGAAGGCTTTACCCCCCATAGTACACTTGGAGACTGTAGGTACCACCAGCAGGCCTGCACTCCGGGACCGCAACGCTCTCAAGGGACAGTACGGCACTAGTAGCTCCTTAAGATAAGATGGTGCCTGGCCATTTAGAGCTTTGTAGGTGAGAAGAAGGATCTTGAATTCTATTCTAGACTGTATAGGGAGCCAGTGCAGAGAAGCCAGGACAGGAGTAATGTGGTCCCATTTCCTGGTTCTGGTCAGTACACGAGCTGCAGCATTCTGGACCCGTTGAAGAGTCTTTAGAGATTTGCCAGAGCACCCTGACAAAAGAGAGTTACAATAATCCAGTCTGGAGGTAACAAATGCATGAACTAGTTTTTCTGCATCACTTTGCGACAGGATATTCCTGATCTTGGATATATTACGAAGGTGAAAGTAGGCTGTTCTTGAAACTTGACTGATGTGAGAGCTAAAAGACATATCTTGATCAAAAATAACTCCTAGATTCCTAACAGTGGTGCTAGATGCCAGGCTGATGTCATTAAGGACAGTCACATCACTAGAAAAAGTCTCTCTGAGGTTCTTAGGGCCTAGCACAATAACTTCAGTCTTGTCTGAGTTAAGTAGCAAAACATTTCTGGTCATCCAGGTCCTAACGTACTTAAGGCATGTTTCTAGCTGACATAACTGACTGGTACCATCGGGCTTCATTGATACATAAAGCTGAGTATCATCTGCATAACAATGAAACTGTATGGAGTGTTTCCTCATAATATTTCCCAGAGGAAGCATATATAATGTAAAAAGAATTGGTCCAAGCACTGAACCTTGTGGGACTCCATGGCAAACTTTAGTGTGCATAGAGGACTCATCATTAACATGTACAAACTGAGATCGGTCTGATAAGTAGGATTCAAACCAACTTAAAGCAGTCCCTGTAATTCCAAGCAAATGCTCCAGTCTGTACAACAGGATCCGATGGTCAATGGTGTCAAAAGCAGCACTAAGATCTAACAAGACGAGCACAGACAGAAGTCCCCTGTCTGAGGCTAGAAGTAGATCGTTTGTAACTCTAACTAGTGCAGTCTCAGTGCTATGGTGGACTCTAAATCCTGACTGGAACTCTTCAAATAAACTGTTGTCATGGAGAAAGTCACACAGCTGTTTAGCTACCACCTTCTCCAGGATCTTCGAGATAAAAGGAAGGTTGGATATAGGTCTGTAGTTAGCCAGAGTTCCTGAGTCCAGAGTAGGCTTTTTAAGTAGAGGTTTGATTACCGCTACTTTAAATGTCTGTGGTACATAGCCTGCCAGTAAAGACATATTGATCATATCTAATATGGAGTTGCTAACTAAGGGAAAGACTTCCTTAAACAGCTTGGTTGGGATTGGGTCCAAAATACAGGTTGACGGTTTCGATGCAGAAAAAATGGAATGTAGCTCTGAAAGGTCGATTGGAGAAAAACAGTCGAGACTAATATCTGGTCCTGGAACTGTCTCTGCCGTAACAGACGTATCTGCACCAGGTAAGGGCAGGAGGTTACCAATTTTGTCTCTGATGTCTAGAACTTTGTTGTTGAAAAAGCTAAGGAAATCATTACTGCTGAGGGCTAGAGGAATACAAGGCTCAATGGAGCCATGACTCTCTGTCAGCCTGGCTACAGTGCTGAAAAGGTATCTAGGATTGCCTTTGTTTTCCTCGATTAGAGAGGAGTAGTAGGCAGCTCGGGCGTGACGTAGAGCCTTCATATATCTTCTATGACTATCCTGCCAGAAAAAACGAGATTCTACCGTTTTGGTCGAACGCCATATTCTTTCAAAATTCCGTGATGATTGTTTCAGAGTACGGGTTTCTGAGTTGAACCATGGAGCCACTCTCCGCCGCTTGACAACCTTCTGTTTCAGGGGAGCAATCGAATCCAGAGTAACTCTCAGCGAATCCACTGCACTATCAACAAACTGATCTAGCTGAGAGGGACTAAAGCTATCGTAAGAGTTTCCAACTGGGTTGAAACACGGTACTGAATCAAAAACAGCTGAAATAGCTTCCTTAAATCTAGCCACAGCACTATCCGACAAACTTCTAGAAAGCACACCTCTTCCAGGCAGAGGTAATTCTAGTAGGACAAAATCAAATGTAATAAAAAAATGGTCTGATAGCAGAGGATTTTCTAGGAAAACTGTAAGGTTATGGATTTCAATTCCATAAGCTAAAACAAGATCCAGGGTGTGGTTAAAATGATGAGTAGGTTCGTTTACACCCTGGGTGAAACCAATAGAGTCTAATAGTGACATGAAAGCTGTGCTCAGGCTATCATTTTCAACATCCACATGGATATTGAAGTCACCTACAACAATTATTCTATCACTGCTAAGGACTAAGTCTGATAAAACATGTCATCACTGGTCTGATTTGGGAGGGGTCCAGAGAACACTACGGAGTCCGACATCGTCTTAGCAAAAGTACACACCGACTCCACATTAACCTTAGTGACTTCCGACTGGCGTAGTCGGGAGTCATTTGTGCCGACATGAATTACGATTGTATCAAATCTACCTTTAGTCTTTGTCAGCAACTTTAAATAAGATGCGATGTCGCCCGCTCTGGCCCCGGGTATACACCTAACTATGCCCGCTGACTTCGCTAGCTTCACGTTTCGGACTATGGAGTCTCCAATAATCAGAGTTTTATTCTCAGCGGGTGTGTCGCTGAGTGGGGAAAATTTGTTTGAAACGTGAAATGGTTGGTGGGGAACCGTGTGCTTCGATTTTCGACTATGCTTCCCTCGGACAGTAACCCAGCCACTGCCTCCCGGCTGCTCGGGAGTTACCGGGGGGGAAGCCAAGCTATGTCGGCCCGCACCTGCTACAGGTGGCTGGCTAACTACTGCTGCATACGATGACTCCGACTCAATGGTGCGGAACCGTCTCTCTAACTCAGACACCCTCGCCTCCAAAGCTAAAAATAAACTACATTTCTTACAAGTATCATTATCACTAAAGGAGGACGAGGAATAACTTAACATCTGACACGTAGAGCAGGAGAGAGCAGGAGAGGGAGAGACAGAAAAAGAAGCCATTGTAAAGCTAACTGCTAGGCTAAGCTAAGAGTAGGTACACAGTAACACAGTGCAGAGGAGAACAGAACAAGCAATTATGCAATACGCTCACCGTAGTACGCTGCTCTGCTCAGGTGCTGCTCGCTGCTCTGCTCAGGTGCTGCTCGCTGCTCTGCTCAGGTGCTGCTCGCTGCTCTGCTCAGGTGCTGCTCGCTGCTCTGCTCAGGTGCTGCTCGCTGCTCTGCTCAGGTGCTGCTCGCTGCTCTGCTCAGGTGCTGCTCGCTGCTCTGCTCAGGTGCTGCTCGCTGCTCTGCTCAGGTGCTGCTCGCTGCTCTGCTCAGGTGCTGCTCGGCACGGTCGGGCCTGGTTAGTACTTGAATGGGAGACCGCCTGGGAATACCAGATGCTGTAAGCTTTTTTTATTTTTTTGATCATATGTTTTTTTTATCATAGAGAGACATATTCACATGTCCACAAATTCAGCCAGAATCAAGGGCATGACATCTTTAAAAGGCCCCTGTCTGCACACAATAATGGCTTACGGCCATACCACCCTGAACACGCCCGATCTCGTCCGATCTCGGAAGCAAAGCAGGGTCGGGCCTGGTTAGTACTTGGATGGGAGACCACCTGGGAATACCAGGTGCTGTAAGCGTTTTCATTTTTTTGATCATATGTTTTTTTTTATCATATAGAGACATATTCACATGTCCAAAAATTCAGCCAGAATCAAGGGCATGACATCTTTAAAAGGCCCCTTTCTGCACACAATAATGGCTTACGGCCATACCACCCTGAACACGCCCGATCTCATCCGATCTCAGAAGCTAAGCAGGGTCGGGCCTGGTTAGTACTTGAATGGGAGACCGCCTGGGAATACCAGATGCTGTAAGCTTTTTTTATTTTTTTGATCATATGTTTTTTTTATAATAGAGAGACATATTCACATGTCCACAAATTCAGCCAGAATCAAGGGCATGACATCTTTAAAAGGCCCCTGTCTGCACACAATAATGGCTTACGGCCATACCACCCTGAACACGCCCGATCTTGTCCGATCTCGGAAGCTAAGCAAGGTCGGGCCTGGTTAGTACTTGGATGGGAGACCGCCTGGGAATACCAGGTGCTGTAAGCTTTTTCATTTTTTTGATCATATGTTTTTTTTTATCATATAGAGACATATTCACATGTCCAAAAATTCAGCCAGAATCAAGGGAATGACATCTTTAAGGCCCATTTCTGCACACAATAATGGCTTACGGCCATACCACCCTGAACTCATCCGATCTCGGAAGCTAAGCAGTGTCGGGCCTGGTTAGTACTTGGATGGGAGACCGCCTGGGAATACCAGGTGCTGTAAGCTCTTTCATTTTTTTTGATCATATGTTTTTTTTATCATATAGAGACATATTCACATGTCCAAAAATTCAGCCAGAATCAAGGGCATGACATCTTTAAAAGGCCCCTCTCTGCACACAATAATGGCTTACGGCCATACCACCCTGAACACGCCTGATCTCGTCCGATCTCGGAAGCAAAGTAGGGTAGTGCCTGGTTAGTACTTGGATGGGAGACAGCCTGGGAATACCAGGTGCTGTAAGTTTTTTCATTTTTTTGATCATATGTTTTTTTTTTATCATATAGAGACATATTCACATGTCCTAAAATTCAGCCAGAATCAAGGGCATGACATCTTTAAAAGGCCCCTTTCTGCATACAATAATGGCTTACGGCCATACCACCCTGAACACGCCTGATGTCGTCCGATCTCGGAAGCTAAGCAGGGTAGGGCCTGGTTAGTACTTGGATGGGAGACAGACTGGGAATACCAGGTGCTGTAAGTTTTTTCATTTTTTTAATCATATGTTTTTTTTTATCATATAGAGACATATTCACATGTCCAAAAATTCAGCCAGAATCAAGGGCATGACATCTTTAAAAGGCCCCTTTCTGCACACAATAATGGCTTACGGTCATACCACCCTGAACTCGTCCGATCTCGTCCGATCTCGGAAACTAAGCAGGGTCGTGCCTGGTTAGTACTTGGATGGGAGACCGCCTGGGAATACCAGGTGCTGTAAGCTGTTTCATTTTTTTGATCATGTCTTTTTTTTTTATCATAGAGAGACATATTCACATGTCCAAAAATTCAGCCAGAATCAAGGGCATGACATCTTTAAAAGGCCCCTTTCTGCACACAATAATGGCTTACGGTCATACCACCCTGAACTCGTCCGATCTCGTCCGATCTCGGAAACTAAGCAGGGTCGTGCCTGGTTAGTACTTGGATGGGAGACCGCCTGTGGAATACCAGATGCTGTAAGCTGTTTCATTTCTTTGATCATTTTTTTTTTTTTTATCATAGAGAGACATATTCACATGTCCAAAAATTCAGCCAGAATCAAGGGCATGACATCTTTAAAAGGCCCCTTTCTGCACACAATAATGGCTTACGGCCATACCACCCTGAACACGCCCGATCTCGTCCGATCTCGGAAGCTATGCAGGGTCGGGCCTCGTTAGTACTTGGATGGGAGACCGCCTGTGGAATATCAAATGCTGTAAGCTGTTTCATTTTTTTGATCAAATGTTTTTTTTTTATCATATAGAGACATATTCACATGTCCAAAAATTCAGCCAGAATCAAGGGTATGACATCTTTAAAAGGCCCCTTTCTGCACACAATACTGGCTTACGGCCAAACCACCCTGAACTCGTCCGATCTTGGAAGCTAAGCAGGGTCGGGCCTGGTTAGTACTTGGATGGGAGAACGCCTGGGAATACCAGACGCTGTAAACTTTTTTTATTTTTTTGATCATATGTTTTTTTTTTATCATAGAGAGACATATTCACATGTCCAAAAATTCAGCCAGAATCAAGGGCATGACATCTTTAAAAGGCCCCTGTCTGCAGACAATAATGGCTTACGGCCATACCACCCTGAACATGCCCGATCTCGTTCCATCTCAGAAGCTAAGCAGGGTAAGGCCTGGTTAGTACTTGGATGGGAGACCGCCTGGGAATACCAGGTGCTGTAAGCTTTTTCATTTTTTTGATCATGTTTTTTTTTTATCATATAGAGACATATTCACATGTCCAAAAATTCAGCCAGAATCAAGGGCATGACATCTTTAAAAG
>NW_026870100.1:702500-705000 GCF_963584025.1 Labrus mixtus | reverse complement strand
TGAAAGGTCGATTGGAGAAAAACAGTCGAGACTAATATCTGGTCCTGGAACTGTCTCTGCCGCAACAGACGTATCTGCACCAGGTAAGGGCAGGAGGTTACCAATTTTGTCTCTGATGTCTAGAACTTTGTTGTTGAAAAAGCTAAGGAAATCATTACTGCTGAGGGCTAGAGGAATACAAGGCTCAATGGAGCCATGACTCTCTGTCAGCCTGGCTACAGTGCTGAAAAGGTATCTAGGATTGCCTTTGTTTTCCTCGATTAGAGAGGAGTAGTAGGCAGCTCGGGCGTGACGTAGAGCCTTCATATATCTTCTATGACTATCCTGCCAGAAAAAACGAGATTCTACCGTTTTGGTCGAACGCCATATTCTTTCAAAATTCCGTGATGATTGTTTCAGAGTACGGGTTTCTGAGTTGAACCATGGAGCCACTCTCCGCCGCTTGACAACCTTCTGTTTCAGGGGAGCAATCGAATCCAGAGTAACTCTCAGCGAATCCACTGCACTATCAACAAACTGATCTAGCTGAGAGGGACTAAAGCTATCGTAAGAGTTTCCAACTGGGTTGAAACACGGTACTGAATCAAAAACAGCTGAAATAGCTTCCTTAAATCTAGCCACAGCACTATCCGACAAACTTCTAGAAAGCACACCTCTTCCAGGCAGAGGTAATTCTAGTAGGACAAAATCAAATGTAATAAAAAAATGGTCTGATAGCAGAGGATTTTCTAGGAAAACTGTAAGGTTATGGATTTCAATTCCATAAGCTAAAACAAGATCCAGGGTGTGGTTAAAATGATGAGTAGGTTCGTTTACACCCTGGGTGAAACCAATAGAGTCTAATAGTGACATGAAAGCTGTGCTCAGGCTATCATTTTCAACATCCACATGGATATTGAAGTCACCTACAACAATTATTCTATCACTGCTAAGGACTAAGTCTGATAAAAATTCTGCAAACTCAGATAAAAACTCAGAATATGGGCCAGGAGGGCGGTAAACTACAGCAACTAGAACTGGCTGAAAGGTTCTTGAGACTGGATGTGGAAGACTAAGAACAAGGCTTTCAAAAGAAGAAAAATTCAGCTTTGGTCGAGGGTTAACTAAAAGACTGGAATTAAAAATAGCTGCTACTCCACCACCTCGTCCGGTGTCTCGAGGTATATGAGTATTAAAATGACTGGGAGGAGTGGATTCATTCAAACTAACATATTCATCTCGACACAGCCAGGTTTCAGTCAAAAAAAGTAAATCAATGTGCTGATCTGATATCAGATCACTCACTAAAAGAGACTTGGATGCTAAGGACCTAATGTTCAAAAGTCCGCAGTGAATCCTCCGATCTTGTAGCAAAATCGTATTCGTAGTTTTGATTCTAATCAGATTCTGATGATTCACGCCGTTTGGATGACTTATAAAAACGCGTTTGGGCCGGGGGACAGACACAGTACCTATAGTATAACTACAGTTCGATTCAGAATTACAGCTATAGTGACTGGGAGACAGATCTAAGGGAGGCGCAGAGAAGTGTGTAAGACTGCAGCTCTGCCTCCTGGTCTGAACTCTGAGTTGTTGTCAGGGTTTTGGACTAATAACCTCTGCTATGTTTCTAGATAATAGAGCTGCACCGTCCAAAGTGGGATGGATGCCGTCTCTAGCTAGCAGACCAGGTTTTCCCCAAAAAGACTGCCAGTTATCTATGAAGCCCACATCGTGTGCTGGACACCACCTCGACAGCCAGCGGTTGAGTGATGACATGCGGCTATACATGTCATCACTGGTCTGATTTGGGAGGGGTCCAGAGAACACTACGGAGTCCGACATCGTCTTAGCAAAAGTACACACCGACTCCACATTAACCTTAGTGACTTCCGACTGGCGTAGTCGGGAGTCATTTGTGCCGACATGAATTACGATTGTATCAAATCTACCTTTAGTCTTTGTCAGCAACTTTAAATGAGATGCGATGTCGCCCGCTCTGGCCCCGGGTATACACCTAACTATGCCCGCTGACTTCGCTAGCTTCACGTTTCGGACTATGTAGTCTCCAATAATCAGAGTTTTATTCTCAGCGGGTGTGTCGCTGAGTGGGGAAAATTTGTTTGAAACGTGAAGTGGTTGGTGGGGAACCGTGTGCTTCGATTTTCGACTATGCTTCCCTCGGACAGTAACCCAGCCACTGCCTCCCGGCTGCTCGGGAGTTACCGGGGGGGAAGCCAAGCTATGTCGGCCCGCACCTGCTACAGGTGGCTGGCTAACTACTGCTGCATACGATGACTCCGACTCAATGGTGCGGAGCCGTCTCTCTAACTCAGACACCCTCGCCTCCAAAGCTAAAAATAAACTACATTTCTTACAAGTATCATTATCACTAAAGGAGGACGAGGAATAACTTAACATCTGACACGTAGAGCAGGAGAGAGCAGGAGAGGGAGAGACAGAAAAAGAAGCCATTGTAAAGCTAACTGCTAGGCTAAGCTAAGAGTAGGTACACAGTAAC
>NW_026870099.1:0-24419 GCF_963584025.1 Labrus mixtus | reverse complement strand
TTTTCTTTGGTCGGCGGGTGAATAATTTTAATTCCCATAGCTTATTTTGTTTGGCTAGTAACATGTTTAGCTGAAACTAATCGAACCCCCTTTGATTTTAGTGAAGGAGAAAGGGAACTTGTTTCTGGGTTTAACACAGAGTATGCTTCCCAACTTTTTGCCTTAATTTTTATGGCGGAATATTTAAGAATTTCAATTATAAGAATTATTTTTAGACTTCTTTTGGGGAATAAACTAGAAATATGGGTCACTTCAGCCATAATTATAGTTGTTTGAATTTGGGTTCGAGCTACTTATGTCCGACACCGGTACGACAAACTTATAGCTATATGCTGAAAGGCAATGCTCCCTTCGGTTATGTTTATTACGTTTATCTTTATAATTACACTATTTCTTATTTAAAAAATTGTTATCTATTAAAAAGTGAATATGATCTAGAAATCATAAAGACATTGGAACCCTCTACCTTATTTCAGGTGTTTGATCAGGGATAATTGGTTTATCTATAAGAATTTTAATTCGCTTAGAGCTAGGGCAACCGGGATCTCTGTTAAACAGGGATCAAATCTATAACGTTTTAGTAACAGCTCACGCTTTTATTATGATTTTTTTTATAGTTATACCCATTTTAATTGGGGGGTTTGGTAACTGACTTATCCCCATAATAATTGGGGCCCCAGATATAGCTTTTCCTCGGATAAATAATTTAAGATTCTGACTTTTAGTCCCATCCCTACTAGCTCTTTTATTGAGATCCTTAGCAGGGACTGGAGCAGGGACTGGTTGAACAGTTTATCCTCCCCTTTCTACTCAGGCCTTTCACTCGGGAGTAGCTGTTGACTTAGCCATTTTTTCCCTTCACTTGGCCGGAGCCTCATCATTGCTGGGAGCTGTAAACTTTATCAGAACCCTGATAAACCTACGAGTTTTAGGTACACTTCTTGAACGAGTTCCAATATTCCCCTGGTCGGTTTTAATCACCGCTATTTTATTACTTTTATCACTCCCTGTGTTAGCTGGGGCTATCACAATGCTATTAACTGATCGAAATATTAGAACAAGATTCTATGATCCAGCAGGAGGAGGAGATCCTATTTTGTACCAACACTTATTTTGATTTTTCGGACACCCGGAAGTTTATATTTTAATTCTCCCTGGATTTGGTCTTATTTCCCAAATAATTTGTATAGAAGCTTTTAAAAACGAGCCATTTGGTTCTTTAGGCATAATTTATGCAATAAGAGCTATCGGGGTATTGGGGTTTGTTGTGTGAGCTCACCACATATTTACCGTAGGTCTTGACTCTGATACCCGGGCCTACTTTACAACAGCCACAATGGTTATTGCGGTTCCCACAGGAATTAAAGTATTTAGGTGACTCGGAACCTTATATGGGTCTAAGATTAGAAACAGCCCCACCATTTTATGGGTTTTGGGGTTTTTATTTTTATTTACTGTTGGGGGGCTAACCGGAATTGTTTTAGCAAACTCCTCTTTAGATATAACTCTTCACGACACCTATTATGTTGTAGCACACTTTCACTACGTGTTAAGAATAGGGGCTGTGTTTGCTTTAATAGGGGCTTTTATCACCTGGTACCCACTTATAACCGGGCTATCCCTTAACCAATCATGGTTAAAAGCTCAATTTATAATTATATTTATAGGAGTAAATATTACCTTTTTTCCCATGCACTTTTTAGGCCTGGCTGGGATACCCCGACGTTACTCAGACTACCCTGATTACTTTTTTATGTGAAACTTTGTAAGAAGAATCGGATCTGTAATCACAACGGTCTCTATATTTTTCTTTTTTGGGATTATTTGAGAAAGAATAACATCTAAGCGACCCGTTCTAGCTGTTAAAAGAGTTAGGTCAATAATTGAGTTCCAACACGCCTTTCCACCTTTTGAACACTCCTATGAATCAGTTCCAGTAACATCTATACAATATAAACCTTAATTTATTAATTACATACCCTACTATCTTATTTCCTAACTTTTGTGTGGCAGATAAAGTGCAATAGTTTTAAGAACTATACATGGGACATTCCCTTCAAAATTCTCAATATACTTTAAGAAACTAAGTTGTTCCTTTCGTACTAAACCTAATAATCTTGTTTTTAAGGTAGAAACCGGTCTGACTTGCGTCGACCTGAACTCAAATCATGTAAGTCTTTTAAGGTCGAACAGACCAATTCATTTAAACCTTCTGCGGCTTTTAGACTTAATTCAACATCGAGGTCGATAATTAATGTAAAATAAGAACTCCTTCATTTTTCTCGCTGTTATCCCTAAAGTATCTTTTTCTAAAAACTTATTATAAGGGTCACCATAGTTTTAAAAAACAATATATTACTGCTATTGTGTTATCCCAACAAAACTTAGTAAAGATTTTAGGGTCTTCTCGTCTTTAAAATTTATAAAAGCGTTTTCACTTTTAACTAAAGTTCAATTTGATATTTTTAAATTTATTTTTACAGTTTTAGCTTTCATCCAGAAATTAAATTATAATTCAAATTATTATGCTACCTTAAAGCTGTTTACCAATGAGCACTGAGCAGCTATACTTATTAATAACAAGAAATGTTTTTGTTAAACAATCTGTAAAAATTCAAGTTATTTAAAATATACTTCCTATTCTAAATAATAAAAATATTATTTAATTTATTATTCACATTTAAAATCTACTTATACTTTTATGTTCAATTTTATATAATTGCCGGGATATATTAGCAAAATAAATTTATTTTAACTTTTAATAAATGTTATCTTAAAGAAATATAACCTATTATTAATTTTTAAATTGAAATTTCTTAATTTTTTATAGCTTTTAGAATAATCTAAAAAACTTACTATTTTTCTTTAAAAATATCAACCAAAGTAAAATTAATTAAAACATATCATTTTATTACCAAAGTTTACCCCAGTTTTTATACACTAGATTATTCTTCAGCAAAGTTATTAATTTTCGGGACTTAGTATTACAATACAATTTTCAAAAACTCATAATACAAAAGGCACAATTTTTTCTTTTAAAACTTAAATCTTGTGTGTAAATATTTTTAAAACATTTCAAATCCTAAAGAAAACAAATTAACTGGCAGATAAAGTGCCTTAAGTTTAGAACTTAATTATAGATTATTTAAATCTGTTAATTTTTAGATATACCATAAAATAATGGTTTTTATTTACAATAAAAACATGCACACTTTTTGTGCTATCTAATGTGGTTTTTATTTATACTATTTAACACGTTAATTAAATGTCTTTTTTCAAAAACATTACTATGCTACGGCTTATCTCACATGAGAGCGACGGACGATTTGTACCAGTCTTTTTTATATTTTAAACGTTTTTAGTTTTACTTTTGAATACTATTTTTATATAAATCAAAAAGCAACTTAATATATTTCAAATTATATAAAATATAATCTGCCTTTTTATATTTTTTAATAAGTTTAGACAACCATACTTTAAAAAAATTTAATTATTTACTGAGTGTTTTCAGTTATATCAAGCTTCCCCAAAATTAAAAGACTCTGCCATATGCCTTTAGTTTTATTTATTACTACTACATAACATTTTTTTATTACCCGGGTTCTAATCCAGTTTATTTTTTTATTTAAACTCAAATTATAATAAAACAAAACTTTGTTTATTAGACTAACTTCTTTTGTTCTTTTTTAAAAAACGCCCTAATTGAAATTCATGCAAAGTTTAACCGCGAGTGCTGGCACTTTGTTTCACCATTACAAAATCATTTTCTAATTCTATTTTTATTAATTAAAACTAATTACTGCGAGTAAACCTTTCAGTGCATGTAAAATTGTAGTTTTTATCAATTACAATGCAAACATAATACATAAATTACCAGGCAATAATTATTAACATTGCTTCTTTTCATTAACAGTGAAATGCTACACAGCTTCTGGTAAAGTAAATACATCAGCAGGAAAATTAATTGTGCCCCATTTCCCCAAAAAAGTTTAAGTGCTTGAGATTTAAAGAACACCTTGATAAGGTGTGCACGAATATTAATTATTCCTTAAACTTCCTGTATTTATGGTAAATATAGTTTAAATAAAAATTAAAGCTTGTGGTGCTTTTGATGTCTTTGGACTATGTACCCCAAATTCCATTTTATTTACCCCCTCTTTCCTTCTCCTTTAATTTTTTGGGGGCCCCATTTAAATTTACCTGGCGAAGCAATCACCCCCTCCGGGGGTGGGGAATTTTAGGGCTAGCGCCCTTATATACCCCTTTTTACATTTTGCCACTTTTGAATTTGTGATTCTCCCCCAATACTTAGTTTCGACCTAAGTAAAGCATCACTAGCGTGAATCTTTTTCAATTAAAATATAGTGATAGGTTAGTATAAATTAATTATAAATAATTTCCAATTATTTGACTCCAAACGGAACCCATCTTTCAAATTAGTCTAACCTAAGATTTTAAATTGTAAATTTAAAGATAATTAAACAATTATTTGACAACTTAAGGTAAATTATTATAATATTTCTAATTTTATAGTGGCTCAGAGTCTTACCTTTAATCTCTTAAACCTTAGGGCATTTAAAAATAATTTGCAGTTATTTTAGGCTTTTATGGCATGCCTTACTGCAAATTCTTGTGTGTATAGTCCCTTTAACTTTGTTTTTAAGCGCCCTAGTTGGCATAAAATTTATTTTTTGTGTTATTTTAGTTTCAATACCACTAGTTTTTTTGTATAAAAATAACATTTTGTTTATTTTAATTTTCCTGGAATTGCTTACTTTAATGTGTATCGCCTTTTGTTGAATTGAAAACTTTTCATTTAACAATAACGCAAGATCCCCAATATTTGTAATTATAACTACTTTTATTTTAGAGGCTGTTGTTGGTCTGGGAGTGTTAGTCAGAATAACCCGATTTAAAACTAACATTAAAATCTTAAGGGAGTAAAATTTCATTATATTTTCAAAGCCCCCTGTCCTGGCTTTACTATTTTAACAACCAGTAAAGTAACAAGAGAGATAATAAAAATTATTACAAGCATTAATTCATAATTTACCATATAAATATCACCCATTTTATGAACTTTTACAGGTTTTACCAACACAAAATTAGCAACTGTAAAAAATAAAATAATTCCCAATATAATTCACACATTAATTTTAATATTTGAAACTAAAGGCTTAGCTAGTCTTGATAAATACGTAAATAAAACTAAAAGTCCCGAAATATATAACATTATCAATGAACTTCCAGCCCAAAATGAGCAGGTTTTTATTAAAACTAACCCCATGTAACAAGCTATAAACATAACCCTTAATGTTATTATCATGGGTGACCGTAAGTAGTACATGACTAAAATTACTGCAACAGAGGCAATAAACAACGTGTTTAAAAAAATATTATAATGAATTCCCCTACTTTAGTGTCTAATTTAAAGAATCAAATTTTACTCCCTGTTCCGATTAATATCCACTCCATGTGAAACTTCGGGTCAATACTGGGAATTGTTTTAATATCTCAAATTTTAACTGGACTATTTTTAGCTATGCATTTTTCAAGGGATATTAACACTGCATTTTTGAGAGTTGACCACATTATACGAGATGTTAACGGTGGGTGATTTTTACGAATAACCCATGCTAATGGGGCCAGTGCTTTTTTTATCTGCATATATCTTCATATTGCTCGAGGAATCTACTTTGGGTCATATAAAATAAGATTAACTTGAATTATTGGTGTTATTCTTTTCCTGGTGTCAATGGCTACAGCTTTCTTGGGTTATGTATTACCTTGAGGACAAATAAGGTTTTGGGGAGCTACAGTTATTACTAACTTGGTATCTGTTATTCCTTATCTAGGAGAGGATATTATTACCTGAGTCTGAGGTGGATTTTCTGTTGGAGGGGCAACCTTAAGCCGATTTTTTAGGTTACATTTTATTTTACCATTTGTTATTTTAGGCCTTGTTTTAAGCCATTTTATTGCTTTACACTCAACGGGAAGATCAAACCCCCTGGGTCTTCCTTCTGATAAAAATAAAATTTATTTTCACCCGTATCACACCTTTAAAGATTTATCTGGTTTATTAATGTTTGCATTTTTAATGTTTTTCCTTATTTTTTTTGCTCCTTGAGCTTTAGGTGACGTGGAAAATTTTAAAGAAGCAGATCCACTGGTTACCCCTGAACACATTCAACCCGAATGGTATTTCTTATTTGCATACGCTATTTTACGTGCTATCCCAAACAAACTGGGGGGAGTAATCGCCCTACTTATGTCTGTCTTAATACTTTTAGCCCTTCCTATCTTATCAATGCCAGAAACTAGATCTCCTCGATTTAATCCCCTAAACAAACTTTTATTTTGACTTTTAGTATCTTCCATATTACTTTTAACCTGAGCAGGAGCTCGTCCAGTTGAAGGAATGTACATTGTTGCGGGACAGATTTTATCTATTTTTTACTTTGCTATTTTTTTTATTCGTTATCCTCTTATTAATTTGTTCAAACTCACTATAACTAAATAATTAAAAATATAATCTATATAAGATGCTAAATTTTTAATTTAGATAAAAACTTTTGAGTTTTATTTTTATAAGAAATAGTAGTTTTAAATAGAACAGATATTTTGTAAATATCAAGTATTGTTATTATCAATCTTTTTCAAACGGACCTTTATTGTGTTATATAAATATAATCCTTTTTAATCAAAATAAAACGAGCTCTTACTCCGCACAATATAATGGATTTCTTATTTTCTTCATTTGACCCCTCGGGATCTTTGGGTTTTTTCTCTAACTGAATAATTACCTCGTTTCCATTAGTTGTTATTTTTTTAACATCTTTTTGAAAAACGGCCAATACCCTATCTATCCCCTTTAAAAAAGTTTGTTTAGCTCTAAATAATGAGTTTATGCCTTTATTTAAAAATAAGGGAAGCACTTTATCCCTTTCATCAATTGTGTTATTTATTTTGATTCTCAGATTTAACATTTTTGGTTTATTCCCCTATATTTTTACCCCATCCTCACATATTCCAACTGCTATTGCTCTGGGATTGCCCCTTTGAATTGGAGTTCAACTATGAAGATCTATTTATTATTTCAACGATTGATTAGCCCATTTAGTCCCCTCTGGGTCTCCCATTGTCTTAGCCCCCTTCTTAGTCATTGTAGAATGTATTAGAAATATTATTCGGCCACTAACACTCAGTATTCGTTTAGTTGCTAATATGTTTGCTGGGCACATAATTTTATCTTTAGCCGGAGAGGGGTGCAGAATATCCGCCATTTTAATTTCAATGCTTGTTCCTTTAGTTGTTCTTGAAATTGGTGTTGCACTAATCCAGAGATTTGTTTTCTCTCTTTTAACATCCCTATATGCTAGAGAATTCATTTAGTTTCTTTACAATTTTTATACTAAAAATTAGTTAGTCAAATAATTGCCAGGACAAGCAAGGTTATAGCCAAATGAAAATAACCCGACATTATAATATTAGAATCTTGTCTCATCTTTATTATTCCTTTCATAATATTTTCCTTTGCCGGAAAATTAAATAAAATTATATTAAATAATAGTCTAAGTACAATAACCCCAAACAATATTAACCCTAATACCTTTCTTATATTAAAAAGACTAACAGTTTGAATTACTTCAACATATAATCTGGGAGTTAATGGACCACCCATATTAATAACACAAACAACATACCACATAACTATTATTATGGGGTTTAAAATCAATATTCCCTTATTATACATCAATCTTCGTGACCCCCTTTTTATATACAAAAAAGTTACATACATAAATATTATTGAAGAAGCAGCCCCGTGAGCTAATATATTTACAATAAGAGACTGCTTTCCAAAATAAGACATTGTTAACAATGCACCCAATCCTATTCTTATGTGACCCACTCTTCTGTAAGCCACAATTATTTTTATATCAACGATTGTGCAACACAAAATAAAAGATATTAACCTTAGAACAACTATAAGAATAATTACCCACTTTATTTTATTAGATATTAATTGAATCACCCGAACTATTCCATACCCCCCCAATTTTAATATAATAGAAGCTAATACCATAGACCCCCACATCGGAGCTTCAACATGAGCCATAGGCAGCCACACATGAAATCCGTATAAAGGCAACTTAATTAAAAATGCAAAAAAAATTCCTACCTCGAACAACATCTGTATCCTAGCCCTAGTCCCAGTAGTCAATAACTTTAATAACACATCCCCCTCATTTATTATTATAATAATATTAATAAACAAAATTAAAGAGCCCCCTATAGTGTAAAGCATGATTACTTTAGCAGCTAACAAACGTTCGGGTTGATAGCCCCAACCTAAAATTGCCATCACTATAAATAGTAAAGATAACTCAAATCAAAAATAAAATCCCAAAAATCTTTTTATTAAAAAAGAAATTCTACTAACCCTAATTGTCATAATAGCTCAAATATTTTTTTGGTTTAAATTTGAACTTATCCTTGTGAGGGGAAGGATAAACCCGCACAACATTGTTAACAACCACCTTGGCATATCTAATTCAAGCCTAAGTATAAGCCCCTTTGGAACTATAATTGAACTAACCACCATAGTAACGGCCAGTAGTGTAAATCACGAAACTCTTTTTTTTGGTCCCCAAGTAGCGCAAATAAAAGGAAATATTAAAATATAAATTTTGTATTAAAAATTTTTTTTACTTTATTTATTATATTTGTTATTTTATTAGGAATTACATCTATGTGTATAAGTTCCTCAGTTCTTTTATCAATTGCCCTAAGAGATTTTATTACCCTGAGGTTTATCGGAATAATATATAACTTCAAATCTAAACAAAAACCCCAAATTATAATAAGCTATTTTATTGTTCAATCACTTACCTCCCTTGGGTTTTTTTTATTCTTGTCAACAAACTTTTTATTTATAGCTATTCTTTCCTTAATAACAAAGCTGGGTTTAGCCCCAGGCCATATCTGAGCGATTGACATTAATAAAAAAATTAACTGAAAAATGTGATTTATTTTAAACTCTATTATAAAAATTCCATCCATTTGCCTTATTTTACCGATTTTAAACGTGTACATATCAGTTATATACATGATTGTTAACTCAATTTTTTCTATTTTCAGGTCTCTTTATACTTTTAACTTTCAACTTATAATATTTTTTTCTTCTATATTTAATTTATCTTGAATTTTAACAATGTCTTTTTTTCTAAAAAATACAGTCTTTATCTTTATTATTTACTGTTTAATTATTTTAATTTTAATTGTCCCTATTAACATAATAAATTTAAATTTGTTAAATTTTAATAAAATAAAAATATCCCGTATCTCAGCTATCATTATTAGTCTAGTTTTTATTACATTAGCAGGATTCCCCCCATTTGCTGGATTTTGGTATAAAATTTTTGTGCTTAATATTATACAATCAAGAAACTTGTTAATATTTTTATTTATTACTTTTTCCTTTGCCTGAGCTTACATTTATTTATCCCCCCTTTTTTCTTTTATGTCTTTTTTTAAACCATATTCAAACTTTTTTTATAATTTAAAAATTAACTTTTTTTACACGCTTGTTATCTTTGCCCAACTTTTTGTCGGTAGATATATTATACTTATCACTATTTATAACTTACTATATAACAGATTTGAAATTTGTTTAAGGGATTTTTTAATCTCTAAGTTATATATCAAATTATATTACTCACCCCTACCACATAGTTGACCACTCACCTTGACCAATTATAAGATCTTTTTCAGCTCTTATTTTTGTTGGGGGTTTTATTCAAATATTAATCTCGGGGCAATCCTTTGGCCTATGAATTGGGCTTATTGCAATTATTTTTGCAAGAGCCTCCTGATGACTTGATGTTTCTATTGAAGGATCATTTTTGGGTCTTCACACTATTAGGACCAGTTCGGGACTCCGATGAGGCATAGCATTATTTATTATTTCGGAATGTTTATTTTTTTTTTCCTTTTTTTGAGCTTACTTTCATAGAAGAATATCACCCTGCGCTGAAATTGGAGCTGCGTGACCTCCCACAGGAATTGATCCGTTCAACCCATTTTCAATTCCTTTGTTAAATACCCTTATTCTTTTAACATCCGGGGCATCTGTTACCTGATGCCATTTTGCGGTTATAGGAAAAATGTATCAAGAATCAGTATTATCCCTATCCTTAACTGTAACCCTGGGCACTTACTTCTTAGGCTTACAATGACTCGAGTATAATGAATCATCATTTACCATAAGAGATTCTGTATATGGATCATCCTTTTTTATTATAACCGGATTCCACGGTTTTCATGTCTTAGTTGGAACCCTATTTTTGGGGGTAAACTTAAGTCGATTATTAAAAAATCATTTTAGCTCAGACCACCATGTTGGGCTAGAATCTGCTGCCTGATACTGACACTTTGTTGATGTGGTGTGACTTTTCTTATTTATTAGTGTATACTGATGGTCTTGAATTTAATTTATGTAGTTTATCAAAATATTAGCTTTGGAAGCTAAAGAAAAATTTTATTTCGTAAATACAAAGAATTTAAGTTAATTAAAACTAAAAGTCTTCAAAACTTTAAATATTTTATAATAGTTCTTACTTACGTCTTAACCCACGTTAATGTAGTTTATGCAAAACATTGGATTTTCAAGCCAAAAACTCTTTTAGATTTTAACTTAATTGTGTAGTTTAAACCAAAACATTAACTTGTCAAGTTAAAAACTTTTTGTGAAAAAATTCAATTGGTTAAAATATACTTTAGCTTAAAACAAAGCATTACGTTGAAGCTGTAAAAATAACATTTTGTTAAGTATAAATTATTTTTTTTTTTAGAATATTAATACTTTGACTATTCTTTAGATTCATTATTTTTATATTAGGAAAGTTTTTATCCCTAAAATTTACTATAAATCTTAGATATTTTTCCCCATTTGAGTGTGGATTTAACCCCAAATCTTTTCAGCAACTAAAATTCTCCCTTCACTTTTTTTTACTCTCGATTATTTTTTTGATTTTTGATCTTGAGTTAGTTGTTTTATACCCTGTATTATCTATTTCAAAACTTAATATTTTATTCCCCAAAATTTTGTTAGCTTTAATTTTTTTATTGTCATTAATTTTGTGTCTTGTATATGAGTGAAATGAGAAGTCACTCCAATGAGAAATTTAACTATTAAAAATTTTTTTGTCATCAAAAATTGAACGTTGATGAAGATTTTCTGTTATTGCTATTATTTTTATAATCGGAATAAATTTTAATAACAAAATAATAGCTAACTCTGTGGTGTGGGTTAGGTGGGATCTTTCTTGATTTTGGGGGAGTTTTAATATGTCCCTAATCTTAGACTTTTTTTCACTGTTTTTTTTCCTCACCGTTTTTTTAATTTTTTCATGCATAATAATTTTTTCTTTTTGATATATAGATAGCGATATTTCTTTAGTTCAATTTTTATTTACTAAACTTTTATTCGCCTTAAGGATGTTTCTTCTTATTTTTTCTGGAAACTATCTTGTTATAGTGATTGGGTGAGATCTTTTAGGAGTAACATCTTTTTTATTAGTTATTTATTATAAATCCCAGTTAACATCCAATGCAGGAATAATTACTGCCATAACAAACCGAATTGGGGATGCGGGATTTTTACTGTTAATTTCTTCGTTATGCTTAAATTCCTGATTTTTATCTAATTCGTCATATTACAACAATAGAGCATTAATCTGAATTTTTATCGCTTTAACAGCTTTCACTAAAAGGGCCCAACTCCCCTTTAGAGCCTGACTTCCAGCAGCAATAGCTGCACCCACCCCAATTTCAGCACTAGTTCATTCATCTACTCTGGTTACAGCGGGCGTCTATCTTTTGTTTCGCTCATATTTTTTATTCTCTCAAAATTTTTTGTTTGGAATTTCTTTATTTGGAATTTTAACAGCATCTATAGCATTTTCCTCTGCCCTATTTGAACTAGATGTAAAAAAAATTGTAGCTTTATCTACACTTTCTCACATTGGGGTAATAGTTGTTATACTAAATTTCCCATTTATTATATTCTCCCACTTGATTATTCATGCCTACTTTAAAGCTTTGTTGTTTATAGTTATAGGAATAGCTATTCACTTTTACCAAAGAGCCCAGGATGCAAGTTATTATGGTCCTCTTAATTTAAAAGATCCCCTTGCTCTTTCTATTTTTATAATTAGAGTTATAAGTATGTGTGGGGCCCCATTTATATCAGGATACTTTAGAAAAGATTGTATACTTGAAACCGCCTTTATTTTAGGATCAATGCTATCAAAAATATTTTGAATAATAGTCTTAATAAGATCTCTTCTATACTCTATTCGTCTTACTTGACTAACTTTTATAAAAAATAAAAAAAATCAAGCCATTGATTTTTATGAATCCTGCCCATCAATCAATCACATAAGAACTTCAATTTTATTAGTTATAGCGGGAAGCGGGGGGAATATGGTCATAAGATTTTTCCCAATACACCACTGACCAGTCTGAACTTCCTTATCAGAAAAACTTCTTATTATCTTTTTAATTTCCTTAACTATCATTATATCGAGAACATCGCCAAATAATAAAATTAAAAAAATAATCTTTTGATTCTCTACTATATGAACTTTGACCTTTTTATCCCGAGTGTTAAACTTTATTTCATACCAGCTAAGTTTTAATTTTTCTAAATACCCCGAAAAATTACTTTTTTCCTTTTTATGCCAAGGAAATTTAAATATCCCTATTATGAAGATATTTAAAATAAAAAACCACATTTACTCTATTGATTTAATCAAATCTTTTTTTATAATATTTATTTTAACTTTAGTGATTATAGGTTCTAATTGAATTCCTCAAAGATTAGTGTGAGAATGAAATATTTTAATAATTTTTTTTATGGTGTCTTTATATATAACTATTTCTAAAATTTATTTTTGTTTAAAAGATAAGCTAAACTAAGCTATTGGGTTCATAATCCAAGAATGGGACTTCCCTCTTTTATCCCCCCGTTTATTTATATTTATTTGCAAAATAAATTATACTTTTAAAGTGTAGGCGTATTACATATTGAGCCCAGCTAGGTTATCAAGATGGAGTTTCTCCAATTATAGAAGAATTTATTATATTTCATGATATAATTATAATCTCATTAATTTTTATTACTATTTCTGTTGGCCTTTTTCTTGTGTCTTTTGCTAAAAGTAAGTTAATTAACAATGGTCTTATTGAAGGTCAATGATTGGAGTGAATTTGAACCCTTCTTCCGGGAGTAATTCTTCTTTTTGTTGCTGTACCATCTCTAAGGCTATTATATATATATGATGAAACATCTAACTATGATTTAAGAGTTAAAGCGGTTGGACACCAGTGATACTGAGTATATGAGTATGGTGGACTAGGTGAATCAGCTATTGAATCATACATAATCAACAAAAATGACCTAATAAACGAAAGATTTCGTTTATTGGATGTTGATAACCCTTTAGTTTTACCCTATCAAGTAATAGTCCAAATGTTGGTTTCATCAAAGGATGTTTTACACGCCTGAACTGTGCCTGCTCTAGGAGTCAAAGCTGATGCTGTCCCCGGCCGCATTAACTCCCTATCAATTTTTAGTTTTCGGCCAGGCGTTTTTTTTGGTCAATGCTCAGAAATTTGCGGCGCTTACCACAGATTTATGCCTATTATACTAGAAATTGTTAGGACCGAAGATTTTTTAAAGTGAGTAATTCAAAATAACTAACAAAATTAATTAAAAATTTTATTAAAAATTATTACACTCTTTTTATCCATTATTCCTGCTTTAGTGATTGTTGGGTTTTTAACCCTCCTTGAACGTAAAGTCTTAAGCTTATCCCAAATTCGCCTTGGGCCCAACAAGGTTGGTTGGGGGGGAATTCCCCAACCACTATCTGATGCTATTAAACTTTTTTCAAAAATATCATTTTTTCCTGGTGTTGTGGGAGGGCTATTTTTTATTTTAAGCCCTATTTTTATCTTATTTATTTCTATATCGCTATGAACATTTTTGCCCCACGGATTTTCTTCTATTTTTTGTTCTAATTCGTGAATTATATTCATAATTATTATGAGATTGGCTGTGTACCCCCTATTAATCATAGGATGATCCTCATCTTGCATTTTTTCTAATTTAGGGAGCCTCCGCGCAGTAGCACAACTTGTGTCATATGAAACTGTTATAGGAACATTTATTTTTTTTTGAATTTTAAGAACCTTTTCCACTTCTATATCAAGAAAATTTTCTTTGGTCGGCGGGTGAATAATTTTAATTCCCATAGCTTATTTTGTTTGGCTAGTAACATGTTTAGCTGAAACTAATCGAACCCCCTTTGATTTTAGTGAAGGAGAAAGGGAACTTGTTTCTGGGTTTAACACAGAGTATGCTTCCCAACTTTTTGCCTTAATTTTTATGGCGGAATATTTAAGAATTTCAATTATAAGAATTATTTTTAGACTTCTTTTGGGGAATAAACTAGAAATATGGGTCACTTCAGCCATAATTATAGTTGTTTGAATTTGGGTTCGAGCTACTTATGTCCGACACCGGTACGACAAACTTATAGCTATATGCTGAAAGGCAATGCTCCCTTCGGTTATGTTTATTACGTTTATCTTTATAATTACACTATTTCTTATTTAAAAAATTGTTATCTATTAAAAAGTGAATATGATCTAGAAATCATAAAGACATTGGAACCCTCTACCTTATTTCAGGTGTTTGATCAGGGATAATTGGTTTATCTATAAGAATTTTAATTCGCTTAGAGCTAGGGCAACCGGGATCTCTGTTAAACAGGGATCAAATCTATAACGTTTTAGTAACAGCTCACGCTTTTATTATGATTTTTTTTATAGTTATACCCATTTTAATTGGGGGGTTTGGTAACTGACTTATCCCCATAATAATTGGGGCCCCAGATATAGCTTTTCCTCGGATAAATAATTTAAGATTCTGACTTTTAGTCCCATCCCTACTAGCTCTTTTATTGAGATCCTTAGCAGGGACTGGAGCAGGGACTGGTTGAACAGTTTATCCTCCCCTTTCTACTCAGGCCTTTCACTCGGGAGTAGCTGTTGACTTAGCCATTTTTTCCCTTCACTTGGCCGGAGCCTCATCATTGCTGGGAGCTGTAAACTTTATCAGAACCCTGATAAACCTACGAGTTTTAGGTACACTTCTTGAACGAGTTCCAATATTCCCCTGGTCGGTTTTAATCACCGCTATTTTATTACTTTTATCACTCCCTGTGTTAGCTGGGGCTATCACAATGCTATTAACTGATCGAAATATTAGAACAAGATTCTATGATCCAGCAGGAGGAGGAGATCCTATTTTGTACCAACACTTATTTTGATTTTTCGGACACCCGGAAGTTTATATTTTAATTCTCCCTGGATTTGGTCTTATTTCCCAAATAATTTGTATAGAAGCTTTTAAAAACGAGCCATTTGGTTCTTTAGGCATAATTTATGCAATAAGAGCTATCGGGGTATTGGGGTTTGTTGTGTGAGCTCACCACATATTTACCGTAGGTCTTGACTCTGATACCCGGGCCTACTTTACAACAGCCACAATGGTTATTGCGGTTCCCACAGGAATTAAAGTATTTAGGTGACTCGGAACCTTATATGGGTCTAAGATTAGAAACAGCCCCACCATTTTATGGGTTTTGGGGTTTTTATTTTTATTTACTGTTGGGGGGCTAACCGGAATTGTTTTAGCAAACTCCTCTTTAGATATAACTCTTCACGACACCTATTATGTTGTAGCACACTTTCACTACGTGTTAAGAATAGGGGCTGTGTTTGCTTTAATAGGGGCTTTTATCACCTGGTACCCACTTATAACCGGGCTATCCCTTAACCAATCATGGTTAAAAGCTCAATTTATAATTATATTTATAGGAGTAAATATTACCTTTTTTCCCATGCACTTTTTAGGCCTGGCTGGGATACCCCGACGTTACTCAGACTACCCTGATTACTTTTTTATGTGAAACTTTGTAAGAAGAATCGGATCTGTAATCACAACGGTCTCTATATTTTTCTTTTTTGGGATTATTTGAGAAAGAATAACATCTAAGCGACCCGTTCTAGCTGTTAAAAGAGTTAGGTCAATAATTGAGTTCCAACACGCCTTTCCACCTTTTGAACACTCCTATGAATCAGTTCCAGTAACATCTATACAATATAAACCTTAATTTATTAATTACATACCCTACTATCTTATTTCCTAACTTTTGTGTGGCAGATAAAGTGCAATAGTTTTAAGAACTATACATGGGACATTCCCTTCAAAATTCTCAATATACTTTAAGAAACTAAGTTGTTCCTTTCGTACTAAACCTAATAATCTTGTTTTTAAGGTAGAAACCGGTCTGACTTGCGTCGACCTGAACTCAAATCATGTAAGTCTTTTAAGGTCGAACAGACCAATTCATTTAAACCTTCTGCGGCTTTTAGACTTAATTCAACATCGAGGTCGATAATTAATGTAAAATAAGAACTCCTTCATTTTTCTCGCTGTTATCCCTAAAGTATCTTTTTCTAAAAACTTATTATAAGGGTCACCATAGTTTTAAAAAACAATATATTACTGCTATTGTGTTATCCCAACAAAACTTAGTAAAGATTTTAGGGTCTTCTCGTCTTTAAAATTTATAAAAGCGTTTTCACTTTTAACTAAAGTTCAATTTGATATTTTTAAATTTATTTTTACAGTTTTAGCTTTCATCCAGAAATTAAATTATAATTCAAATTATTATGCTACCTTAAAGCTGTTTACCAATGAGCACTGAGCAGCTATACTTATTAATAACAAGAAATGTTTTTGTTAAACAATCTGTAAAAATTCAAGTTATTTAAAATATACTTCCTATTCTAAATAATAAAAATATTATTTAATTTATTATTCACATTTAAAATCTACTTATACTTTTATGTTCAATTTTATATAATTGCCGGGATATATTAGCAAAATAAATTTATTTTAACTTTTAATAAATGTTATCTTAAAGAAATATAACCTATTATTAATTTTTAAATTGAAATTTCTTAATTTTTTATAGCTTTTAGAATAATCTAAAAAACTTACTATTTTTCTTTAAAAATATCAACCAAAGTAAAATTAATTAAAACATATCATTTTATTACCAAAGTTTACCCCAGTTTTTATACACTAGATTATTCTTCAGCAAAGTTATTAATTTTCGGGACTTAGTATTACAATACAATTTTCAAAAACTCATAATACAAAAGGCACAATTTTTTCTTTTAAAACTTAAATCTTGTGTGTAAATATTTTTAAAACATTTCAAATCCTAAAGAAAACAAATTAACTGGCAGATAAAGTGCCTTAAGTTTAGAACTTAATTATAGATTATTTAAATCTGTTAATTTTTAGATATACCATAAAATAATGGTTTTTATTTACAATAAAAACATGCACACTTTTTGTGCTATCTAATGTGGTTTTTATTTATACTATTTAACACGTTAATTAAATGTCTTTTTTCAAAAACATTACTATGCTACGGCTTATCTCACATGAGAGCGACGGACGATTTGTACCAGTCTTTTTTATATTTTAAACGTTTTTAGTTTTACTTTTGAATACTATTTTTATATAAATCAAAAAGCAACTTAATATATTTCAAATTATATAAAATATAATCTGCCTTTTTATATTTTTTAATAAGTTTAGACAACCATACTTTAAAAAAATTTAATTATTTACTGAGTGTTTTCAGTTATATCAAGCTTCCCCAAAATTAAAAGACTCTGCCATATGCCTTTAGTTTTATTTATTACTACTACATAACATTTTTTTATTACCCGGGTTCTAATCCAGTTTATTTTTTTATTTAAACTCAAATTATAATAAAACAAAACTTTGTTTATTAGACTAACTTCTTTTGTTCTTTTTTAAAAAACGCCCTAATTGAAATTCATGCAAAGTTTAACCGCGAGTGCTGGCACTTTGTTTCACCATTACAAAATCATTTTCTAATTCTATTTTTATTAATTAAAACTAATTACTGCGAGTAAACCTTTCAGTGCATGTAAAATTGTAGTTTTTATCAATTACAATGCAAACATAATACATAAATTACCAGGCAATAATTATTAACATTGCTTCTTTTCATTAACAGTGAAATGCTACACAGCTTCTGGTAAAGTAAATACATCAGCAGGAAAATTAATTGTGCCCCATTTCCCCAAAAAAGTTTAAGTGCTTGAGATTTAAAGAACACCTTGATAAGGTGTGCACGAATATTAATTATTCCTTAAACTTCCTGTATTTATGGTAAATATAGTTTAAATAAAAATTAAAGCTTGTGGTGCTTTTGATGTCTTTGGACTATGTACCCCAAATTCCATTTTATTTACCCCCTCTTTCCTTCTCCTTTAATTTTTTGGGGGCCCCATTTAAATTTACCTGGCGAAGCAATCACCCCCTCCGGGGGTGGGGAATTTTAGGGCTAGCGCCCTTATATACCCCTTTTTACATTTTGCCACTTTTGAATTTGTGATTCTCCCCCAATACTTAGTTTCGACCTAAGTAAAGCATCACTAGCGTGAATCTTTTTCAATTAAAATATAGTGATAGGTTAGTATAAATTAATTATAAATAATTTCCAATTATTTGACTCCAAACGGAACCCATCTTTCAAATTAGTCTAACCTAAGATTTTAAATTGTAAATTTAAAGATAATTAAACAATTATTTGACAACTTAAGGTAAATTATTATAATATTTCTAATTTTATAGTGGCTCAGAGTCTTACCTTTAATCTCTTAAACCTTAGGGCATTTAAAAATAATTTGCAGTTATTTTAGGCTTTTATGGCATGCCTTACTGCAAATTCTTGTGTGTATAGTCCCTTTAACTTTGTTTTTAAGCGCCCTAGTTGGCATAAAATTTATTTTTTGTGTTATTTTAGTTTCAATACCACTAGTTTTTTTGTATAAAAATAACATTTTGTTTATTTTAATTTTCCTGGAATTGCTTACTTTAATGTGTATCGCCTTTTGTTGAATTGAAAACTTTTCATTTAACAATAACGCAAGATCCCCAATATTTGTAATTATAACTACTTTTATTTTAGAGGCTGTTGTTGGTCTGGGAGTGTTAGTCAGAATAACCCGATTTAAAACTAACATTAAAATCTTAAGGGAGTAAAATTTCATTATATTTTCAAAGCCCCCTGTCCTGGCTTTACTATTTTAACAACCAGTAAAGTAACAAGAGAGATAATAAAAATTATTACAAGCATTAATTCATAATTTACCATATAAATATCACCCATTTTATGAACTTTTACAGGTTTTACCAACACAAAATTAGCAACTGTAAAAAATAAAATAATTCCCAATATAATTCACACATTAATTTTAATATTTGAAACTAAAGGCTTAGCTAGTCTTGATAAATACGTAAATAAAACTAAAAGTCCCGAAATATATAACATTATCAATGAACTTCCAGCCCAAAATGAGCAGGTTTTTATTAAAACTAACCCCATGTAACAAGCTATAAACATAACCCTTAATGTTATTATCATGGGTGACCGTAAGTAGTACATGACTAAAATTACTGCAACAGAGGCAATAAACAACGTGTTTAAAAAAATATTATAATGAATTCCCCTACTTTAGTGTCTAATTTAAAGAATCAAATTTTACTCCCTGTTCCGATTAATATCCACTCCATGTGAAACTTCGGGTCAATACTGGGAATTGTTTTAATATCTCAAATTTTAACTGGACTATTTTTAGCTATGCATTTTTCAAGGGATATTAACACTGCATTTTTGAGAGTTGACCACATTATACGAGATGTTAACGGTGGGTGATTTTTACGAATAACCCATGCTAATGGGGCCAGTGCTTTTTTTATCTGCATATATCTTCATATTGCTCGAGGAATCTACTTTGGGTCATATAAAATAAGATTAACTTGAATTATTGGTGTTATTCTTTTCCTGGTGTCAATGGCTACAGCTTTCTTGGGTTATGTATTACCTTGAGGACAAATAAGGTTTTGGGGAGCTACAGTTATTACTAACTTGGTATCTGTTATTCCTTATCTAGGAGAGGATATTATTACCTGAGTCTGAGGTGGATTTTCTGTTGGAGGGGCAACCTTAAGCCGATTTTTTAGGTTACATTTTATTTTACCATTTGTTATTTTAGGCCTTGTTTTAAGCCATTTTATTGCTTTACACTCAACGGGAAGATCAAACCCCCTGGGTCTTCCTTCTGATAAAAATAAAATTTATTTTCACCCGTATCACACCTTTAAAGATTTATCTGGTTTATTAATGTTTGCATTTTTAATGTTTTTCCTTATTTTTTTTGCTCCTTGAGCTTTAGGTGACGTGGAAAATTTTAAAGAAGCAGATCCACTGGTTACCCCTGAACACATTCAACCCGAATGGTATTTCTTATTTGCATACGCTATTTTACGTGCTATCCCAAACAAACTGGGGGGAGTAATCGCCCTACTTATGTCTGTCTTAATACTTTTAGCCCTTCCTATCTTATCAATGCCAGAAACTAGATCTCCTCGATTTAATCCCCTAAACAAACTTTTATTTTGACTTTTAGTATCTTCCATATTACTTTTAACCTGAGCAGGAGCTCGTCCAGTTGAAGGAATGTACATTGTTGCGGGACAGATTTTATCTATTTTTTACTTTGCTATTTTTTTTATTCGTTATCCTCTTATTAATTTGTTCAAACTCACTATAACTAAATAATTAAAAATATAATCTATATAAGATGCTAAATTTTTAATTTAGATAAAAACTTTTGAGTTTTATTTTTATAAGAAATAGTAGTTTTAAATAGAACAGATATTTTGTAAATATCAAGTATTGTTATTATCAATCTTTTTCAAACGGACCTTTATTGTGTTATATAAATATAATCCTTTTTAATCAAAATAAAACGAGCTCTTACTCCGCACAATATAATGGATTTCTTATTTTCTTCATTTGACCCCTCGGGATCTTTGGGTTTTTTCTCTAACTGAATAATTACCTCGTTTCCATTAGTTGTTATTTTTTTAACATCTTTTTGAAAAACGGCCAATACCCTATCTATCCCCTTTAAAAAAGTTTGTTTAGCTCTAAATAATGAGTTTATGCCTTTATTTAAAAATAAGGGAAGCACTTTATCCCTTTCATCAATTGTGTTATTTATTTTGATTCTCAGATTTAACATTTTTGGTTTATTCCCCTATATTTTTACCCCATCCTCACATATTCCAACTGCTATTGCTCTGGGATTGCCCCTTTGAATTGGAGTTCAACTATGAAGATCTATTTATTATTTCAACGATTGATTAGCCCATTTAGTCCCCTCTGGGTCTCCCATTGTCTTAGCCCCCTTCTTAGTCATTGTAGAATGTATTAGAAATATTATTCGGCCACTAACACTCAGTATTCGTTTAGTTGCTAATATGTTTGCTGGGCACATAATTTTATCTTTAGCCGGAGAGGGGTGCAGAATATCCGCCATTTTAATTTCAATGCTTGTTCCTTTAGTTGTTCTTGAAATTGGTGTTGCACTAATCCAGAGATTTGTTTTCTCTCTTTTAACATCCCTATATGCTAGAGAATTCATTTAGTTTCTTTACAATTTTTATACTAAAAATTAGTTAGTCAAATAATTGCCAGGACAAGCAAGGTTATAGCCAAATGAAAATAACCCGACATTATAATATTAGAATCTTGTCTCATCTTTATTATTCCTTTCATAATATTTTCCTTTGCCGGAAAATTAAATAAAATTATATTAAATAATAGTCTAAGTACAATAACCCCAAACAATATTAACCCTAATACCTTTCTTATATTAAAAAGACTAACAGTTTGAATTACTTCAACATATAATCTGGGAGTTAATGGACCACCCATATTAATAACACAAACAACATACCACATAACTATTATTATGGGGTTTAAAATCAATATTCCCTTATTATACATCAATCTTCGTGACCCCCTTTTTATATACAAAAAAGTTACATACATAAATATTATTGAAGAAGCAGCCCCGTGAGCTAATATATTTACAATAAGAGACTGCTTTCCAAAATAAGACATTGTTAACAATGCACCCAATCCTATTCTTATGTGACCCACTCTTCTGTAAGCCACAATTATTTTTATATCAACGATTGTGCAACACAAAATAAAAGATATTAACCTTAGAACAACTATAAGAATAATTACCCACTTTATTTTATTAGATATTAATTGAATCACCCGAACTATTCCATACCCCCCCAATTTTAATATAATAGAAGCTAATACCATAGACCCCCACATCGGAGCTTCAACATGAGCCATAGGCAGCCACACATGAAATCCGTATAAAGGCAACTTAATTAAAAATGCAAAAAAAATTCCTACCTCGAACAACATCTGTATCCTAGCCCTAGTCCCAGTAGTCAATAACTTTAATAACACATCCCCCTCATTTATTATTATAATAATATTAATAAACAAAATTAAAGAGCCCCCTATAGTGTAAAGCATGATTACTTTAGCAGCTAACAAACGTTCGGGTTGATAGCCCCAACCTAAAATTGCCATCACTATAAATAGTAAAGATAACTCAAATCAAAAATAAAATCCCAAAAATCTTTTTATTAAAAAAGAAATTCTACTAACCCTAATTGTCATAATAGCTCAAATATTTTTTTGGTTTAAATTTGAACTTATCCTTGTGAGGGGAAGGATAAACCCGCACAACATTGTTAACAACCACCTTGGCATATCTAATTCAAGCCTAAGTATAAGCCCCTTTGGAACTATAATTGAACTAACCACCATAGTAACGGCCAGTAGTGTAAATCACGAAACTCTTTTTTTTGGTCCCCAAGTAGCGCAAATAAAAGGAAATATTAAAATATAAATTTTGTATTAAAAATTTTTTTTACTTTATTTATTATATTTGTTATTTTATTAGGAATTACATCTATGTGTATAAGTTCCTCAGTTCTTTTATCAATTGCCCTAAGAGATTTTATTACCCTGAGGTTTATCGGAATAATATATAACTTCAAATCTAAACAAAAACCCCAAATTATAATAAGCTATTTTATTGTTCAATCACTTACCTCCCTTGGGTTTTTTTTATTCTTGTCAACAAACTTTTTATTTATAGCTATTCTTTCCTTAATAACAAAGCTGGGTTTAGCCCCAGGCCATATCTGAGCGATTGACATTAATAAAAAAATTAACTGAAAAATGTGATTTATTTTAAACTCTATTATAAAAATTCCATCCATTTGCCTTATTTTACCGATTTTAAACGTGTACATATCAGTTATATACATGATTGTTAACTCAATTTTTTCTATTTTCAGGTCTCTTTATACTTTTAACTTTCAACTTATAATATTTTTTTCTTCTATATTTAATTTATCTTGAATTTTAACAATGTCTTTTTTTCTAAAAAATACAGTCTTTATCTTTATTATTTACTGTTTAATTATTTTAATTTTAATTGTCCCTATTAACATAATAAATTTAAATTTGTTAAATTTTAATAAAATAAAAATATCCCGTATCTCAGCTATCATTATTAGTCTAGTTTTTATTACATTAGCAGGATTCCCCCCATTTGCTGGATTTTGGTATAAAATTTTTGTGCTTAATATTATACAATCAAGAAACTTGTTAATATTTTTATTTATTACTTTTTCCTTTGCCTGAGCTTACATTTATTTATCCCCCCTTTTTTCTTTTATGTCTTTTTTTAAACCATATTCAAACTTTTTTTATAATTTAAAAATTAACTTTTTTTACACGCTTGTTATCTTTGCCCAACTTTTTGTCGGTAGATATATTATACTTATCACTATTTATAACTTACTATATAACAGATTTGAAATTTGTTTAAGGGATTTTTTAATCTCTAAGTTATATATCAAATTATATTACTCACCCCTACCACATAGTTGACCACTCACCTTGACCAATTATAAGATCTTTTTCAGCTCTTATTTTTGTTGGGGGTTTTATTCAAATATTAATCTCGGGGCAATCCTTTGGCCTATGAATTGGGCTTATTGCAATTATTTTTGCAAGAGCCTCCTGATGACTTGATGTTTCTATTGAAGGATCATTTTTGGGTCTTCACACTATTAGGACCAGTTCGGGACTCCGATGAGGCATAGCATTATTTATTATTTCGGAATGTTTATTTTTTTTTTCCTTTTTTTGAGCTTACTTTCATAGAAGAATATCACCCTGCGCTGAAATTGGAGCTGCGTGACCTCCCACAGGAATTGATCCGTTCAACCCATTTTCAATTCCTTTGTTAAATACCCTTATTCTTTTAACATCCGGGGCATCTGTTAC
>NW_026870098.1:7500-11153 GCF_963584025.1 Labrus mixtus | reverse complement strand
AGAGAGAGAGAGAGAGACAGAGAGAGAGAGAAGAGAGAGAGAGAGGGAGAGAGAGAGAGGGAGAGAGGGAGAGGGAGAGAGAGAGAGAGGGAGAGAGAAAGAGAGAGAGAGAGGAGAGAGAGAGAGAGAGAGAAAGACAGAGAGAGGGAGAGTGATAGGGTCCACTGTCCGTACATCCCTCTTGTATATGCACCGCTGTTGCGCAGTGCTTTGTGCAGTGAAATGTGCATGTTTCCACGTTTAGCATTTAAACGTTTAGAAGTCTCTACTCTCTACAGACACACCACATTACTAAAACCTTTGATTTCACTTCTCTGGACAAAGGAGTCGTTGCTCTACCTCTTTAATCAGGGCTGTTAGTGTTTGTTTTAGTTAGTGTTGAGGACTAAACACAGAGCCCTGAGGAACTCCAAATTCCTACATCAGGTGTTTGTTTATTGCTGTGTTTGTCTGGGAGAGTTCACGTTCATAGACATTGCTGTAAATGTGTTCATGTGTTAGCCCTAAACAAATGCTTTAGACTCACATTTAAACTGTTGTTGTTCTCTCAGACACGCGTTGACTTTTCACACGTAGAAATGCGAGTGAGTGTAAAAGTTTGTCAACGCTGTGAGCTGTGAGCAGACACAAATGTTTAATCTTCTGACAGTCTCAAAGCAATAAGACAGGAAGAGGAAGTTAGTGTGAACATCAACCTGAGGCTGACGCGATGACACAAGATGACTGGTGAGCAGGAAAACCCGACCTCTGACCTCCCACTCTGTAAACATACGAGCAGAAAGAGAGAGAGAGAGAGAGAGAGAGAGAGAGAGAGAGAGAGAGAGAGAGAGAGGAGACTCCCCACACGTCACTCCCTCACTCTCTCTCCACTCTGAGGCTGCTTTGCTCGACCACAGCGCAGGAAGCGTCTCACCTCAGACTTTAACAATCAGATTACTTTTCCTCTAGCGCCCCCATCAGGACAGAAAATACACTTTTAACTACAGTCAGTCGTTATGGACGCTGGTTTCTTCTACTGTTTTATTTTCCTTTTA
Organism: Labrus mixtus; assembly: GCF_963584025.1. Taxonomy (NCBI): domain Eukaryota; kingdom Metazoa; phylum Chordata; class Actinopteri; order Labriformes; family Labridae; genus Labrus; species Labrus mixtus. The sequence goes on along the minus strand of NW_026870098.1, from coordinate 10,119 downwards.
AAGAAACAAACGAGATATTTGTCTGTATGTTGACGACTCCATGTTGTTTCTCTCTGTATCCCTAAAGGCTGCATGTTGACAGGTTTTAAAGGTCATCATACAGAAATCTGCTCCCTCACTTCTTGTTATTATTTACCATGGGCCTGATTTACTAAGCTCCCAGTTAAAGAGTACTAAATTGCGTGTTCACTTCAAAAGTTTGCACGTTTGGTTGGTTGGCGTTTTGCAGGTGATCTACTAAGAAAATTTGTGTGAATGACACCAGGTGCAAACCTTGTGGAGGCGGAGCTATTTAAGTTAGGTTGTTCTACTGGTTTACATCACGGAGAGTTTGGACAGAAAGCAGGATGACTGCAAGCGCAATATAGGTATCAGTGAGAGAGGCAAATAAACACACAATACTTTCTAGTTATAGGAGATAAATCTGAATATTACAAAGAAACTGTGGTGATAAGAAAACCTCGGCATTAAACATGGCCTCTCTCTTCTTCTTCTTCTCTTAATCTTAAGAATGAAGTGTCATACATTAAACATGGCCTCTCTCTTCTTCTTCTCTTAATCTTAAGAATGAAGTGTCATACATTAAACAGGGCCTCCCTCTTCTTCTTCTCTTAATCTTAAGAATGAAGTGTCATACATTAAACAGGGCCTCCCTCTTCTTCTTCTCTTAATCTTAAGAATGAAGTGTCATACATTAAACATGGCTTCTCTCTTCTTCTTCTCTTAATCTTAAGAATGAAGTGTCATACATTAAACAGGGCCTCCCTCTTCTTCTTCTCTTAATCTTAAGAATGAAGTGTCATACATTGAGCAGGAGGTGCGAGCTGTGTCCTCTGTGGACCGGGCGCTCTACACTCGCCGTTGTTGCACAGCAGACAGCTGGTCAGCGCTGTGTCTGATCAGACATAAATGACCTGGTAAGAGGTATTGAAGACGGGGGTACAAGCAGTGGTGAGGTGCCCCAATCCAAGCGTCCTACAGAGTAGCAGCAGCAGGCTTTAGAGGGAGGAGACGAGCGCATTATGGAGAGGAGCGCACCGGAGGGGGCGAGCTGGGGGAGAGACACGCAACCTGAGAAAAAGGAAATCATCAGTTTAAAATATAATGTTGGTGAAAAGAGGGAAATAGGAAGAAATAAATATCAATGTTGAAATTCTATAGAATTCAGAGGCTGTGAATGTTCAGTTTTGTTTGGATATATGGCAACAACAGCCTGTAGTTTAATCATGGTGTTTCTCTTCTTTAACGATTAGAATAGTGAATCAAATAAAAAATAAATGCATGCCATTTCTTTTTCTGTCATTTGAAACATGTAAACACTGTAAAAACGATCTGTATGCCTTCTTTGATTGTTCCTATGTCTCCTCCTAACTTCAATAACAGCAGTCTGTTGTGTGTAACACTGATCTCCTGGATTAACACCTTCCTTTCAAAGGTGTTAAATACAGACACCGTCACAATCACCTCAGTTTATTGGTAAATCACAATGCGTGTACTAACTTCAGTTCTTAGTGTTTTCTCCTCCCAGTATTTTGCACGTTAGGACAGAAACGCCACATATTGAATATTCATTAAGTCAAACGTACTGAATGGTCAATGTGTGTTGTTTTGCTCATTTGAAAGATTCAATCCTCACTGCGCGCTGTTAGTAGATCAGTTAACACATTTTTTGCTGGTGGTATCAAGTTTGCACACGTTTTAAGACACACAAACCTTTAGTAAATCTGGCCCTATGACTACTAAATCCATGCAGATGGTTTAGGGATGAACGTGTACGTTGTATATTTTTGTGCTGAACCTTCATCATGAAATCTGCATGTGAAGAGGTGATGAAACTCTTTGGAGCGTTCTTCATTGTTGCTTTGTGGATTCTGCCGGATGGTTCTTCTTCTTCTGTGGTTACTACAACAGAAACCATTACCCATCACCCCCCAGCCCAGCACCCACAGACCCCCCCCCCCCCCCCGCCCCGCTCGTCAGCAGCTCCGTCCTGCTGCAACGAGATGACACCCACTCTGTTTCCTCTCTGTCACGGCTCGTCCTCTTCAACGCGTCGGGCAAAGAGAAAAATGCACCTGTTTGCACGATGCACGCTGCAACACCACATACATCCCCTCATATTTCCTATCATCATCACGGCCATGTGTGTTCACCTGTGAGGCTGCAGCACATTGTCAACCTCTTCATCATCATCATCATCATCATCATCATCATCATCAGCTCACACTGCAGCCATCCTGCTGCTGCACTCAGTATACTGTACAGAAAACAGGCTGTAGGTGTGTGTGTGTGTGTGTGTGTGTGTGTGTGTGTGTGTGTGTGTGTGTGTGTGTGTGTGTTTGTGTGTGTGTGTCTGTGTGTGTGTGTGTGTGTGTGTGTGTGTGTGTGTGTGTTTGTGTGTGTGTGTGTGTGTGTAGGTGTGTGTAGGTGTGTGAACTCATTACTCACAGAGCAGGCAGCGAGACGCTTGTTGTCATGGTAACAGTGTGGTATGAGAATGAGTCATCGTTCATGGTGTCTTTGACCTCAGCTGTAGTAGTAGTAGTAGTGTCTTTATAAACACTTTACTGTTGGTGAATTTAAAACAAGAGGATGAAGAGTTTGATGCATCAGCTCTTT
>NW_026870098.1:0-2500 GCF_963584025.1 Labrus mixtus | reverse complement strand
AACATATATCTGTGTAACCTGAGAGTCTACTGACCCACAACATGTGAAATAAACCATCCAGTCCTTTGTTTGTGGTCTGCATAAGTCTTACAACACAGAGAAAAATGCTCTGTTTCAAATGTGCTCTCCTTGTGATGTCACAGTGGGATTCTGGTAAAAACAAATCCCCTCCCCTGGTATCTCCACCTTGGACTCCACCCATAGACTCCACTCTAAGGAATTGCTGTAAATTTACAAGGAAATTTCAACAGTATGATCTTGTTGTTTAAATACAGGACATTACTGCATTATAACAGTTCATAACAATATTTTATTGTATTATTGCTTGAAGGAAATGAAACAGTCATTTACCGTAGTTTTTGCAATGCATTTTGGGAAAAAGAAGTTGAGACCACATGGTTGAAAGGACAGTGGAGTTGGCTTTGCTTGATTGTCATCAATCTCCATCCTGACAATTAAGAGGTGAGTGCCTTACTGCTTTGCTAGTTAGAATAGGTTAACACCATCACTTACTAAGATTGAAGTCATTTGTGGGATTAACGTTAGCAAGATTTGGAAATTACACAGAAACACTGCAGGCAGACACACATGCAGTGAGTGAATTCTTTGCCAGCTAACATTAGCTTGAAATACAGATCTTAACAGTTGCTAAATGGGAACAAAACAAAACATTTTCTTGTACTGTGGTTAACTATGTGGGCTATAATGAATTTGACTTGATTGCCTGGTGGTACTAGAACGGTAAGGTTAGCTAACATCAACAAGCTAACATTTCTTTGTTTCAGCTTCAACTTACACTGACTATTGATTAAATATTGAATTAGAAATGATGATAAGCTGGGCCTACTAGGCAATATGGCCATAGTATAAATAGTATAATATACAGTATTTGAAAATGTATAAAAGGAAACTTCTGTCAGAATGGACCTGGAGCATGTTTTTAGTTTTTTACTGTTTTAACACATAAAGCTGCTGCCATACATCCTGAATTCATACTTAAAGTAATTCCAGGACTTATTTTTATTCATACTAGTTCTACTTCATACTTTTACTTTACTTCTTTGTATATGGGGTATATTTAGAAAGGATTGTCCATATGTTAATGTTCATTGTTCAGTTGGAGCTGCTTTTGTTTTAATGTTGTTTTTTTCCCTTTACAGATTCCTTGTGGCAGTTTGAGTCTGGAAGGAGAAATCAGAGGGAGGTGCAGGTCCAGGGACCCAGTTTCCCTCAGAGGACAGGTTGTTTATTCAGTTATGAAACTATAACAGAAATGTTTTCACTTCTCTGTTAAAATGTATCTACCAAAACTCTTTTATGCACTTTTTATACATTGGAAATGGCCTTTGCTAAATGTAAATATTTGTGCGAGATTTTTTGCCTATTTAACCTTCATGTTCTTAAAGTGTATTTTCTTTGTTTTTGTCACAGTTTCAATAAAGACAGATGTGGTTTGAGAAGACAGTTTGAAGTTTTATTATTTGTCTTAACATTTTAAGTGGCAATTTTAAAGGCACCGTTTATTTATTATTTTAAAACATAACCTGACATGCAAGGAATCATTTATCAAATCACTAGGCTTAGAAAATAAATATATTGTGTCCATTTTGGGAGAAGGAAATTAATCTATAGCTAGGTGTAGTATTTACAATTCACAGTAAAAATCTGCAAATATACCTCTTGTGAAGAATTGTAAATAAACAGTATTAAACAGTTCATCCTTTCAACAGTATTTTCCTGTTAACATTTAAAATAACAGCTTTTTGCAGTATTGACAAAAACGGTAGAAAACTGTAAATTTCAGCAACAGCAATATACCGTTAATTTTACAGTAACTTCCTGGCAACCTTACTGCCAGCTCTTTACCGTTTTTTAACAGGGGGAATTTCTAAGAGTGTAGAACAAAACTTTTGCACAGGTCCTCCATTTTTATTCTCTCTACAGAGGAGTGATGTCTACGGGGAAAACTCGGGGGGGGGGGGGGGGGGGGGGGGTCATTACATTTAAAGAGACACACACACCAAAACGGAGCGTTCTGAGAGAGCTGGTTTATACAGGGTCACAAACCTCCTCTGGTGCTTGATTCATGTTATATTTTGAACAAAGGTGGAGGAGGGGACTGTTTGAAAAGGTGGAGGAGAGGACTGTTTGAAAGATGGAGGAGGGACTGTTTGAAAAGGTGGAGGAGGACTGTTAGAAAAGGTGGAGGAGAGGACTGTTTGAAATGTGGAGGAGGGGACTGTTTGAAAAGGTGGAGGAGAGGACTGTTTGAAAAGATGGAGGAGGGGACTGTTTGAAAAGGTGGAGGAGAGGACTGTTTGAAAAGATGGAGGAGAGGACTGTTTGAAAAGGTGGAGAAGGGGACTGTTAGAAAAGGTGAAGGAGAGTACTGTTTGAAAAGGTGGAGGAGAGGACTGTTTGAAAAGATGGAGGAGGGGACTGTTTGAAAAGGTGGAGGAGGGGGATCATATGTCCTCTTTAAGCCCCACTTCAGTCTATT
>NW_026870097.1:165000-177500 GCF_963584025.1 Labrus mixtus | reverse complement strand
AGGGATGGAAAGACATAGAGATGAACAATCAGAATCAGATTTATTGTCCAGGTATGCTCACACACACACACAAGGAATTTAACTTCAGTGAACTGTGCTCTCTTATGTACAGGTACAACATTAAATATCAACAATAAACAGAATAAGAAAAGACTAATATTTACATAAATATGAAACAGTGCAGTGGTGAATAGTGTAAAAGATGCTGAAGTAACATGATGAGTAAAATTAAGTTATGTGACAGATGAGTCAATTAAGATGTTAATTACAATATTTACATAAATAAGTGTGATTAAATAAAATAATATATATATACATGTATGTATATTCACAGTGACGGTTGGTTTAGAGTCATTTCACAGCAGCAGGTCTGACACTCTGTGACTGTTTAGAGTTCATCAGAGTGACCGCCTGGGGGAAGAAACTGTTCTTATGACGGCTTGTTTTTGCGTACAGTGTTCTGTAACACAATATAATAAAAGTATAATAATAGAATAAGAGGACATCGTCAAGTACTCGTCTTTTATTATCTCATAATGCTGTCACCAGCGTTAACGTCAGAAACATTGTATGAATGAATAATTTTTTAAAGATGAAGTTGGTCTTGCCTGATACAGCGATGATGCTTAGAAGAACTTGATCCATCGTCTCGTGTTCTCCTCTCCGTCCGTCTGACTGTTCAGACCAAGTGACTCTCTGAGTGAAACATTCACTTCTTTTACGACTCTTCTGCAAACACACGGGGCCGTTACGGTCGACTCGTTTGCATATGATTTCATGCTGTTGATGTTGACTGTCCTGAATGTTCCTTTTATATTTCAAATTCTATTTTGTCAAAAAGAAAAAAAAAATATTACAAATGTTTAGACAAAAGAATCCACCTTTCATGACAGTCCCATAAAATACTATTTTATCTCTGTCAATTAAAGATCAGGAAATTATTTTTTTTGTACTTTTCTAACCAAAAGTCAGTTTCTATGAGTAACACTGAAATATTTGAGCTTTGGCTCTTTTACACCAGCAGAACATGACCCAGTTTTTTTTTTTTTATTTGAGCATATTTTTTATTTTCCATTCCAAAGTCTGTTTGTGTTTTTGTGTCACGGTGTACTAGCGGATAGATTTGTTAGTGTTTCGTCCCACAGTGTCAGAATCATGTTGTTTTTGTTCCATTTATAATTATTGTGTTGTATCCCGCGAAGGAATAAGATCGCGGTTACAAGCGGCAGAAATGAGTTTCCTCTGGAGGGTGCCTGGGCTCAGCCTGAGCGATAGGGTGAGGAGCTCAGACGTCCAGGGGGAGTCAGTTGAGGTGGTTCAGGCATCTGATTAGGATCCCTTTGGACGTTTTCCTGGCACAAGCAGACCCCGGGGTAGACCCAGAGCTGCGGGAGGGAACACCTGGGAATCCCCCAGGAGGAGCTGGAAGACGTTGCTGGGGAGAGGGATGTCTGGGTCGACTTACTGCTACCGCGACTCGACATCGGATAAGATGGATGGACAGTATCCCACGCCTTTAATGCCCGTGAGATGGAACGAGGTAGAAACGCGACTCTTGGCAGAATAACTGTAAATGATGTGCATTAGCCTCTCCAGAATTATAAACCCAATCGCTGTAATTAAGAAAACAAAACTCCATCTTTGAAAGGCAACACCCCTCACACTGTCAGTCAGATTGACTTACAACCTGACAGCCAGGTCCAGCTCACTGTGCTCTACAAAAAGCTTGGACTGCCATGATGGATTTTCTGCCATTTTTATCACTGTCGACATCTCCTCCTAAACTGTAGATTCAATTGCTACCAAATTTGCTGTGGATGCTGATTGGATGAAAATGTTTAAATGTTTTATAAAGGTTGTTTATATCTTATTTATTTTATAAGATATTGACCAATAAACTTTGACAGGGGCAGAGCTTATCAGAGAAATGGCCATAACTCATTAACGATTGATCCAGTCATCATAAATCTTGGTGCAGATGTTCAGGGTGTGGCTGGAAACGGGTGTTAGTATGTATTTTCATGGATTAATTCAACTTGATAATTTTGTGGACATATCTTTAAATTCATACCCAAATAGGAAGGAATTTGTTGGCTGTACCTGTATCATTTGGTCCATGATGGCCACTTGGCCAATGGTTGTCAATGATTGTGAGATCTTGGTCAGCATGGGTCAGTGATGGTCTGCACTTTGAGTTGTCTGACCATGGCTGAATAAATCTAAGATGATCCACAGTCTGTTTCACGATTTCATCATTGTTCATCTACTACAGAAATAACCCCCACCTAACAACGAGCCTACCAAAGACTTTAGATTCTGAACCAGCGCCAAAAATACTGGGATGCACAGTTGCACAAGGCAAATGTGTGAGATTCCTGCAGAGATCAGCACCACAAAACAAACAAGAAAATCTGTACTGAATGATAATCGTGTTTTTTCAGGAAGTTGTTTGAATATTCATGACCTTCATCAACACATCTTCACATCCGTACCGTTAACTGGATAGAGCAAGACCATTTAAGAGAATTATTCTTTATGCCAGTTTAAAGATACTTACATTCCAGAGCCAGAAATATTGATGATGAGAGTGTCCACTTACCGTATGTACTTTAAATGGCTCAGATTAAAAGAGTCGATGAGTATTAAATATCTAGGCATGTGACTCGATGAGGAGTTTAGATTCAAGATTCAAGATTTTTATTTGTCACATGCTCATACAGATGTGCAGTGAAATGTAAAGACTGTTCCGCAAGGCCATGCAATAACACTCAAATTACTAATACACATAAATACAGTAAAATAGAATATAATGTAAAATTTAAAAAAAGAAATATTTGAATATACAAAATATAGAATATAGAATAATGTAAACAGTGTAAAGTGTCCAGGGTGTCAAAGTGCAGATTGGAATGTGTGGTGTGTGTGCATCATGTAGTCACAGTTCTGTTATGTTTTTAACTGAGGAGAGTGGAGTTAACAGTCCGGACAGCCTGAGGAAAGAAGCTCTTCCTGAGACTTTCTGTGTTCGCCTTGATGTGTCGAAGGCGCCTGCTAGAGGGTAGCCACGTAAACAGTCTGTTACCTGGGTGGTGGGGGTCACTCATGATCCTGTTTGCCCTGGCTGTGCTCCTCCTTGTGAAGATGTCCTGGAGGGTGGGGAGTGTTGTACCCATGGTACGCTCTGCTGACTTCAGCAGGGCTCTTCGGTCACGTACAGTGCTGTTCCCGTACCACTGGGTGATGTTTCCAGTCAGCACACTCTCCACCGCTCCGGAATAAAAAGTCTTCAGGACCTTCAGAGAGACTTTGAATTTCCTCAGCTGTCTGAGGTGATAGAGGCGCTGCCTCGCCCTCTTCACCTGACTGTCTATGTGGGTGGTCCATGTTAAATCCTCAGAGATGTGCACCCCCAGGTACTTGAAGCTGCACACCCTGTCCACCAGCGTCCCATCAATTCTCAGTGGGGTGTAATCCCTCTGCTGTCCTCTCCTGAAGTCCACAATCAGCTCCTTGGTTTTGCTGACGTTCAGGAGCAGGTTGTTGTCCTGGCTCCACTGTGACAGGTTTCCAACCTCCCCCGTATACGTCTGCTCATCATTGTTGCTGATGCGACCAACAACCACCGTGTCATCTGCAAATTTACAGTTTACATTTAAGTCTTGTTTCCAAGTAGCGACAGAACGTGTTCTTTGTGTACAGAAAGATGTGTGTTTAGGTTCTCTGTCATCCAGGTCATGGTCAATTCAAAGCTTGATCCAAAGGCAGTTGGACTGGTTGAAGATCTGAAGGACAAAGGACACTTCTTTGAGGATGACAAAGTGCATATCCTGGCCAGGGAAGACTGTTGGTTTGAGAGGGGTGTTAAAGAAGCCACACCTTCCCTTAACAGAGGTGGTGGTCTGAGACACCATCTTTCACCAATTCTCTCTCAAGACGACAGAAGCCCCAGTCCCACCTTGGAACATGTGACTCCAACAGACGACTGGGTGGTAACGACTCAAAGCAAACGACTGATGTGAGTCATCCTTGATCATTAGCATGCTAATGACCCACAGAGGCTAACATTTCTAGCTCCGTCCACCAATTGGTTTAGATCTGAAGAAGCATTCGATGAGATGTGAAATGTCTTCAAGAACATCCTCCAGTCCAGTTGCCTTTGGATCGAGCTTCGAATTCTGTACACAAACAAACCAAATTGTCCTTCAGCCTGCAGAAAAATAATGGTTGAAGCTGTGTTCATGTCAGTTCTGGATTACGGCAAAATGTCATTTACAGTATAGACATGCTGCAGCTTTACTCTAAAGACTCTGGACGCTGTTTTACACTCCGCCCTCAGATTAATAACAGGGCATAGATTCAGCACTCATCACTGTGACCTGCATGAGAAGGTCGGTAAGCCTTCTCTTGAAGAGAGCAAGTATTGGTTTATAAAAAAATCCAAGACCCTCATCGGAAAACTTTACATCACAGACCTTTTGGAGTAGGATTCCGGCGTTCTTCTGATTGGCTCGTTCTTAAATCCCTTTATCTTTAACTGAACTTGGTAAATCTGTATTTTCTTTTGATGCCCCAAACTCACGGACCGCCCTCCAGCTAACTCTAAAGACTGGAGTTCTTCCCTCTCTTTTGTCAGACTGAGGATCTCACATTTGTTCTCAAACTGCATTTTGGACCAATCAGTACAAACTACTAGTTTAGTAGGAGGTTTGTAAACAGCCTCTGTTTCAAGGGTGAGATGACTGATCTCTGTTTTATATGCAGTATGTGTTGTAACTGAAACCTGCACTATTGACAGAGCCAAGAAACAGGAACAATAAATCTGCTCTGATCACTTGCAAACTAACAACAGTGGGTCAATGAGAACTGATTTGAGTAACAAATCAGATTCGCCTGCTGTCTGAACAAAGCCGTCGGCTCTGTGCAAAGACTTCAGAGTTTTCAGCTTTAAGACCTGTCTGTGGTGTGTGACACTTTGAAAATATGTTGTGTTTGCAAGAACTAAGAAGGTCAAAGCACAGGTTGAGGTCACATTAACACCCTTTATTTCCTTTGGTTGGTTTAGACTGACATCACATTTTAAGACATAAAAGAGCAGTATGTAACTCTGACCCCTAGTGTTTAAAATGGGCACTGCAGTCTAAATTCTAAACATTGTAGAGAGCTGCCTTTAACAGTAGAGACATAACAGACACAGCTGAAAACTTCAAACCAAAGATGGATTGACATTGAAACTTTTCTAAATACTTAAAGACGCTTAACACGGAATAACAACACTACAATGAAGAACTAATGTGTCATGATTTTACTTTGTTTATTAAATGATGCGAATGAAAATTCTTCAATGGATTGAAATAATAAATGGATGATCCAGACAGTGACATTTTCTGTAGATGACATCAAGAACGTTGATGTTGACACAGACACATTGGAAGCCTTTACTACGTTACTGTCCCGTTTTAGCAGAAAACAAATAGCAGGACCGACATGCAGAAACCAAAAAATGAACGTTTATTTAACAAAAAAGGCAAAAAGAGGCTTATTTAAAAAAATGTCCAGAGTGAAACAATCCACAAAAGGTGAAAACAAGGAGCCACAAGGAAAAACTGGTAGTCACTGGGAAGCACAGGTAAGTAGACAACTGACACTGGGAAGAAGCTGACAATGAACTGACAACAAGAGGGAAGGAACACTGAGACTAAATAGACTGGGTAATCAACACAGGTGAGACTAATGACACAGGTGAAGACAATGAGGGCAATCAGAAGTGGAGGGAAACACAGAGAGAGAGGAGGAAAGAAAGACAAGAAACACTGAGGACGAGGGCCGTTTCTGAATATCCACAGTTCAGTAGGCAGTACTTTATATAATAATATAATATAATAATATAATAATATAATATAATATAATATAATATAATAATATAATATAATACAATATAATATAATATAATATAATAATATAATAATATAATATAATATAATACAATATAATATAATAATATAATATAATAATATAATATAATACAATATAATAACATAATAATATAATAATATAATATAATATAATACAATATAATATAATAATATAATATCCACAGTTCAGTAGTCAGTACTTTATAATATAATAATATAATATAATACAATATAATATAATAATATAATATAATACAATATAATATAATAATATAATAATATAATATAATAATATAATATAATAATATAATATAATACAATATAATATAATATAATAATATAATACATAATATAATATATAATATAATAATATAATAATATAATATAATATAATATAATAATATAATAATATAATAATATAATATAATAGTCACAGTTCAGTAGTCAGTACTTTATATAATAATATAATATAATATAATATAATATAATAATATAATATAATATCCACAGTTCAGTAGTCAGTACTTTTCAGTAGGAGTTTCAGTAGTCTGAACTCTCGTGGTCATTCAGTGGTCATTTTTTGGGTCCTCCTCAGTATACTGAACATTTCAGTATGGATACTAACTTCCTGGTTTCATGCAGTATGGATCGGATGAATCCTTTCAGGAAATGAATTGTATTTTACCCACAATGCTGTGCGAAATTAAACATAAAACGTCACGTCACGTCCGCCTCCAAATCAAAACAAACGAGCGTGGATTAATTTAATACATTTTTAATCTAGAGTTAAAGTCCCGACTGAAATCACTACTTTAAATTAACAACAGAAAATATAACAAATATCTGCATTATTATAAAACCTTTCTCCCTCTATTTAAATAATGATTTCACTATTTAAATGTGTCTTTATTGGTTTATTTTATATTCTGTATATTACTGTCTTTACTTTGTTCTTTATGTACTGTATGTTATTTACTTATTTAATCTTTTACTTGATTTACATTGTGATATTGTTTTTTGTTTACCTGACTGTATATGAGCATTACTCTTCTTGAATTAAAAAAAAACGGGTGGATGCGGCCGGTTCGGGTAACATAAATGACGCCACACAGTAGATACTAAAAGTATACAGCACGGATAGTAGGGACTGTCTACTGACAGATTGAGTAGGTACTTGGCAATTCGGATGCACCCAAAAATTACAAAATAACAGGAAACACTAAAGACACACAGAGAACTTAAGAATGTAAAAATACACCCTATAACAGAGAAACAAAAGGATAAGAAATGACAAAATAAAAACACTAAAGACTAAACTAGGAAACATTCAAATAATACACAAGGGAAACAAACAACACCAGGGAAGAAAGAGAACTCGAACCAGAAAATCTAAAGTCTGAAATACAAAACTAAACCTGACCTAATCATGACGTCAGCAACCAGCACTGCTTCATACACGTCATCATTTTACAGAAAACATGACATAATATGAGTGTGTGTAGGATAATTCTCTTTAGGACAAACTCACTGTGGAATCATAGGAAGACAACAGTATTTATATTTTATAACATCTCTCTTAAATGTTGAGGGGGAACATACCTTGAAGGAAGCAGACTACGGTCTAAACTTTGTCATAAAACATTTATAAGTGCTTTAAATCAAGGTGTTGGACGTCTTTGTCTCACTCTCCTCCCTCTTTGTGGAACACCTTCCCGTCCGACTGCTTCTTCCATCTCAGTTTGACGTCTTCTTCGTTCACCCCCTGATCCTTCAGCATCTGTTTGAGCTGACATACAGAAACATTTACTCATTCAGCATGCCATTCCTTCTGGAAAGCTCCTGATACTGAATGGATTTGTTTTTCAGTATGATATGGAAACTTATTCAGACTTTGCAGAAACCAACAGTAGAGATGACCTAAGACGTTTGCACAGCTCCGTATTCATACAAAATGTTACAGATGTACCTGCTTCAAGATGTCCTCCACTGCAGGGTCATTCAGATCCAGAGAGGAGCTTTGTTTCACCAACCTCACTTTGACCATTTGTTTAGAAGCTGTAAGGGCTATGACAAGAAAAGAAGATTCATCAGTTAAAACAATATTCTGTGGAAATATGGTACCTACAAACCAACTCTGATCTTTAGAAGGCGCCTGTTTTATGGCTCAAGAACCCCTTTGCTCTGCAGTCACTAAAATTCTGGGTTAAATTGAAGATAATCTCTGAGAAATAATTGGTCTGCAGTATTATGCTCCACCAAGATGATACCAAAAAGTGACTGGGTATCCCTAAAATGTTGTGAGGGATCCACGAGCAGAAACGTGCTCAAACTAGGATCAATATTGGAGATGCTTTTTGAAAAATGGAGAGAGGTTAGAACACAGAAAGGTTTACAGACCCATGCAGAGCTGGATAAACACTGAAGCTTCAGAGTCCACCACATGGTGACCTGTGTGAGCATGGACTCTAGAGAGGAGGGGGGGGGGGGGGGGGGAGACAGCTCTCTATGATGTTTAGAATTTGAACTGAAATACCCATTTTAAACACTAGGGGTCAGAGATTCATATTGCTCCTTTAAATGATTGATAGTTTACCATTGTAGCAGATGGTTGCTCTCTTGGTGTTACAAAGGGTGTTCATCATTATTCCAGAGCTGCCTAACATTACACAGTGCTCAGAGCCCAGGTTGTTAGGTTCCCCTGATTTCCACGACCTAAAAGAAGAGAGACTTCCATCCAACCAACTCCATAACTCTTTGTAAAGGCCGATCCAGGTGGCTTTCCCTGCAGGGATCAGCTCTTTTATCTTCTGGTTCTCGTCCATGTTTCTCACACTGGCCAGGTCTGTGTGGTGTTCTCTGCAGTAGATCTGGGCATTAGGCCATGACATGGGGATGGGGATGTAGACAAATGTCACATTGGTTCCTGAAAAAAGATCAGAGTGATCAAACAACCTTATCACATGTTCTTTGTGCTGTAGCAGTGCAGTGCTATTATCATATTTGTTATTATAAGGGTCTAAATTGTCTAGATGTGTGTAGAAATGTCCAGGGTGACAGGATACCTTATCTTATCTCTACAGCTAAGCCCAGCCACCCTGTGGAGGAAACCCATGGGTTTAGGAGGGAAAGTCAAGACCAATAAAATCAACTGGTTAATCCAAAGATTTTCTTTTAGGATCAGCTCCCTTTTCCCCAGAAGGGTCCTGTGAAACACCTGCACTACTGCTTCTGCCTGATATATTCACCTGTCTACCTCACTGTCTCTTTAACATTTTTTTAACCATCCCTAGTTATGTAAATTTCTTCACTTAGGACATAGACTCATTCCTTATCTCAGAAAATAATCCATGTTTTTCTTCACAAGGAACACTAGCTTCAGTCTTCGAGTAGCTCTCAATGCAGCGCAACGTTTCTCACTTTATTCCTGAACGGACCGTCCTCTTCTACACCCAGTTAAGCTTTGACATTATATCAATGACTATCACAAACAGGAAGGGTGACAGGGAGCATCTTTGGTAAAAGGGGTTTTTACTTTGTGATGCTAACAAGGACAAAGCTCTCACTTTACAAGTCAGAGATAGCATGTAGCAACATCCCTGTTGCCCAAAGTCTTGCAGTAACACTCACAAGGTGTCATGATTTGGTCTTTTTCTAGTGTGTTTTGTTTCATTCTTGAGTTCTGTGTGTCTTCAGTGTTTCATGTATTTTATTTTGTAGTTGTCCTCAGTGTTGTGTCCATTCCTTCCTCTGTGTGTTTCCCTCCATGTTGATTGCCCTCATTGTCTTCACCTGTGTCATTAGTCTCACCTGTGTTTGATTACCCCTGTGTCTATTTAGTCTCTGTGTTTCTTGTCTTCCGTGTCAGTTCATTGTATGTGTTTGTCGGTGTCGGTTGTCGTATGTCAGTTTACCCGTGGCTCCTTGTTTTTCTCGTGTTTGGATTTTGGAAGTAGGCTTTTGTTTGTCTTGAAGAATAAATATTTTTTGTTGGTTCTGCATCTGGTTCCTCCTCTTGGTTATCTCGATCCGTAACACAAGGTTCCCTTTGGTACACAGATGTACTCTATCCTCAAGTCCACAAACTACATATAGTCTGAATGAGCAGACTTCCAAGACCCCTCTGCCAAACCTGAAAAGATGTCTGTGTTTTAAGTGAACCAGATCATGTCTATTCAAAGTTTATTCTAAATGTCAATCTCATAGCATATCTGCTATCATCCGACCACCATGTATACCTCTGGGAAAGATGGACTACTACTCTGTAATTCTGACTGGCAGATATCTCTTCACAGAGATCAATGAATCATTGTCAGATTAACACCAGTGGTATGTCAAAACAACTGATTGTGTTCAGTTTAAATTATCACCTGTGACAACACAGCAGACCGCATGATATCTGTTTCCACATGGTACGTCATTCCAAGTTCCAGTTCCGTACATCAAAACACAGCTTTCTCCAGTGTTGCTGTTTGGTTCTCCAGACTTCCACAGTCTGAACTCCCCCTCTCCGGGTTTGTAGAAAGTTGGGTCTGAGAGTGACCACCTCAAGCTGTTCACGTCAAAGGCCAGCCCTATCCAAGCTGCCTGAAAATGTATATTTGTTTTTGTTTTTATTGAGTGATAGTTTATTAGTGAAAGAAAGTGTTGGACTCTTTATTACACCCATCAGTCATAACATTACCTGATGAGACATGTACCTTTATGTGCACAGTTAAGCAGAGCATATGGTTCTAGCTCAATTAGGCCGTTCAATTGGACTACTGTCCTTGTCCCAGAACACAAGCACAGAGGGAGATTTGTTTGCTGATGGAAGTAGACCTGACTCCTCTACAGTAGGTGGCCATTTGCCCCCGTTTAGCTCGTTACTATTGGACTTTCCTCTCGTTGACCTTGCCAACAAGTAAAAAAGCAACAAACTGTCTCCAACCACGTTGAATGATAACGTGGACAGCTTTACGGCTACTTTGGTACAAAAGCGATGCACCCTCTATCCCTTTAGCTTATGGTGATATCTGAAGGCAGCAACAACGTGACTTCTGTTATGTATTTGTGCTTTTTGACCTCCAGGACATAGTCTGGTGCAGGAACTATGGAGCATGCTCAGAACGCCCAGCAGAGTTTGGGTCAGATTGAGGCATGCACATGTTAGAGTAAATTAATCCCAGATCACCATATGAGCCTTGATTGCCCATGACCCTGTCTCAGGTTCCACAGTTTTCCTTCCTTGGATCACGTGTGGTAGGTTCTGACCGCTGCAGACCCGGAACACCCTACAGTACAACAGCAACCACAATTTGGTCCTTGTCAAAGTGTCCATTTTTTTCTGCTTCCAAAACATCAACACTAGTATTATTATATTAGTGATGATGATGATGGTAATGACGATGGTTTTTGTTTGATAACGACGACTTATAAGATGGTTTCTATACTGATTAGAGCTCTCAAGAACTGCCCTCAATGTTGTGCTTTGCCTCTGGTCACTTCCTGTCAGCACCTGTGTGTCCAATCAGACTCAAAGCTGATCGTTTGCTCTTACTGACATTGTTCCCTTTTTTCTAGATCCTTGCTTGTGTTGTTCTTACTCTCTGATGTCCGTCGTGTATAATTGTAGAGTACAGAATGCTCATTAGTTACCTAACATACCCCACCAACTGACAGGTGTCATTGTAAAGAGATAATTGACTTTACCTGTTGTTGGACATAATGTTGAGGCTAATCAGTGTAAGTCAAAGAACCAATGCAATACTGTGAAAACACACAAACATAACTAAATTTAAACAAGTGGAGTAAAAGTATATTCAGGCATTACTTACTTCATGTCTTTCATTGTCAGTTCCTCCAGTGCAAACGTTCAAACTGTCTGACTTACATCATTTAAAAACTCACATATTCAACGTTGGCCCATTTACTTGAATTGATGATCATCTTCATCTCTTCCTCGTTTTCTATCGTGACCAGGTCTGTGTATCTTTCTCTGCAGTAGGTCCTGGCTTCAGTCATGGTCTTCATTTCATAAACAAAATGGTACTGATGTTGAAAGTGTGAATCAACGGCACACAAACCTGCAGTGACGAAGAAGCATTAATGAAGAGAATATGGTTCAGTCCCTCCAGGAAGATGCAATTCAGTGAGTTCACACAATCAACCAATCACTGCACCACGCACAATCAACCAATCACTGCACCACGCACAATCAACCAATCACTGCACCACGCACAATCAACCAATCACTGCACCACACACAATCAACCAATCACTGCACCACGCACAATCAACCAATCACTGCACCACGCACAATCAACCAATCACTGCACCACTCACAATCAACCAATCACTGCACCACGCACAATCAACCAATCACTGCACCACGCACAATCAACCAATCACTGCACCACGCACAATCAACCAATCACTGCACCACGCACAATCAACCAATCACTGCACCACTCAGGGCGTTTTTTTATGGCCATTTACTTGAGTTTCATTGACTTTTCACTTAATTCTTTTGGCATCATGACATGGAAAATAACCGGATGTGATGTCAGAAGACAAACAGCTTGCTCAGCCAATAGGTCGTGTTTATTAGTG
>NW_026870097.1:152500-155000 GCF_963584025.1 Labrus mixtus | reverse complement strand
ACTAATATTATAAATGTTTAATAAATACCTGTACTTATATAAATATAAGGCGTGATTTCGTACACAAGTTCTCGCATCCAGCAGTATTACAATGCAAATACTCCAGTAATAACAGAAAACTGCTCTTTAACTTATAACAGAATTTACTTACAAAGCAATATCAACTGCAATCAATTGAAATCTCGATCAAGCAAATAACTGTTATATACTCGGCTACAGCAAACAAAGTATTTACAAACAGAGTGGCACACGTGTGCATGTGGGTGTGTTTATGTGTGAGTGTGTGTGAGAAAGAGAGAGAGAGGGAGAAGGCAAGATGGCGACGAGACCACCATATCAAATCAAATGGAGGTAAGATGGGGGAGCAGAGAGAGAGAAGTAAGATTGATCTTCGATCTGTTGAATGTTAAAATCAACAGGTTCCATGGCAGAGGGAACAGGCAGCATGAAGTCTGATCCTCAACAAGAGCAGTGCTCTTATTGTCTTTCAAGATGCGAGAGGAGATTTTTGGGTTTATTCTTCTTCAGGTGTCAGTAGGCTGTCTGCAGCGCACCTGTCCGGTTACCTTCAATGATGTTGAAAAAAAAAAAAAGAAAGAAACTCCCTGTGCTCGAACAACTAGTCGCTGACTGCGCCAAAACTCTTAAAACAGGCTGTGGAATTAGGAAAGGGGAGAAAGATGTCCCCTCTGATGCTAGAAGCACAGGAAGAGTTTCTGATGTCGTCAGTTTCATCAGTTAGTTCTTGGTGTTATTTCCTGCTCCTAAGACTTCTAACAGTGGCCACACAATTTCACCTTATCTAAGTATTAAGGGGCATTTGTCTTCTTTAAAATGTATTCAACACTTTGTCAGTTGTTAATCGTCTTGACAAAACTATTAAACAAAGTATGAATATAATGCAATTTAAGAAAATGTACAAAAGATATATCTTTGAAAAGTACAGAAATGAGGAAGGAGAATGTAAATCTCACAGATGTTAATGGCACCTGTTCATTTTGTTTTTGTTTTGTTCTGTTTTTCTTAATAGCTCGATTGGAGTATTTTTTTGTTTTGTCCGTTTAGTTTATTTTATTGGATTTTACATTTGTTAATGGTGAAGAATGGGGGTAGGACTTGACAAGCCTAGGCTTCTTCCTATCCCTTTTCGAACGAGTCAAATGTGTATTATATTGAAATTGGCTTTTTATTTTTTTTTATTTTATACAGATTTTTATTTTTTTCAATTTGTTTATTCATTTTCATCTATTTTTTAATCGTTCGAAATAAAGAAGAAATAATAATCCTGTCCTCCATCTTTGTTTGACAGTTTCTCTCTCACCCTGATCGACGCTCTTGACACTCTGCTGGTAAGATCCAAACCCGTTGTTTGAAACATCTTTGATCACATTAGATAAAAACATTAAGTTCTCGTCTTTCAATGATGAAAAACGACAAGAATGACATAGATGTGTGCTGTGTTCAAGTCTGAAAAACAGAGAACTTGTTGTGATAACGGAGCATGTCTTAATGTTTCTCTGCAGGTTTTGGGAAACCGCACAGAGTTTAAGCGTGTGGCGTCGCTCCTCCAGAACACCGTGGACTTCGACATTGACGTGAATGCCTCCGTGTTTGAAACCAACATCAGAGGTGAATAAATCAGACTAGAGCTTTCTTTTTCTCTCTGGAGTTTACTCTCTATGTGAACATCTTCTATAGTAAGAAGAAAAACATGTTCTTCTCGACAGAGCGGCAGCGACACACGTGACCTTCAGTAATGACTTTTCTGATCAGAACCACCCATCCAAAGACAGACAAATAAATACATGTCTAATAATCATGGACAAGCTTTTACAAGCCAGGTACAAATATCAACACAGCAAAACCAAACTTTCGCTCTTCTATACAGCTGAGCCAGACTTCTTGGACAGTTAGTTGACAAGACAGATTATTTGTTGGTTTAAAATCCCTCAAACAGCCCAGATACAGCCCAGAGGTTAAAGGTCAGGGACTGAATTATCTGAGGTGACACCTGGCAGATAGCTAGCAGATCCTACCTGTCACTCAAAGAGGCCACGCCCCCTAATTCTACATGACTTTATGCCTTAATATAATGTAAACAGGTGAGTTGTATAAACATTCAGCCCGTACAGTTGAAGAAAGAAATGAGCTCTAGAGACTCAAACTGTTTTTTATACCAGGATGTAAACATGTTTATTTTAACATAGAGCTCTATGGAGACTGACTCACTACAGGAGACAGACTCTAGTGGACACTGGAGGAACTGCAGCTGTAAAGTTGGACATTTTAACATAGAGCTCTATGAGGACTGACTCACTACAGGAGACAGACTCTAGTGGACACTGGAGGAACTGCAGCTGTAAAGTTAGACATTTTAACATGGAGCTCTATGAGGACTGACTCACTGCAGGAGACAGACTCTAGTGGACACTGGAGGAACTGCAGCTGTAAAGTTAGACATTTTAACATAGAGCTCTATGAGGACTGACTCACTGCAGGA
>NW_026870097.1:135000-147500 GCF_963584025.1 Labrus mixtus | reverse complement strand
TATTCATACAAAATTAGGATTACTGTATAATAACAGCAATGTTTGGTGTCTTCTGTGCAGCTGTTCTGGACCTCAGGTTTAAATTACAGACAAGTGACAAGGAGCCGTGAGTCAGATCATCCAGAACTCAGCTGATTAATGTTTACGACCACAGGACATAAAATACACGTTTGAAGAGCCCTCAAATGTCCTCAGATCAACTGTTTTATATCAATATTCCTACATAAAGAGGATTTAAATTCAAGGATTTACAGCTTTTCTAGTCTCAGTGATGTCACCTACTGGTGTTTGAAGCCCCATCATGGAGGTCACCATGCCGGCTTATACCCGGAATAAAGCTATAGCGTGCCCGCTCGATGTCAGATCAGCCATGCCCCTAATTATCCATAACTAATGCATATCTGTGGAATCGTAATGCAGTAAAAACGTAGTCATCCTGCCTGGTTATATAAACTTTTATTTCAGAAACATTTTAGAAGAAGTCATTTTAAAGAGTTGTATTTCTAATTTTACTGCAGTAAAGAATATCAATGCTGTGAAGAACCAAGCAGCAACCTCCAGTGTTTAAAAAGGAAGCAGATGTGTAAGAGTAAAATCCTGCAGTTCCTTGAGTGTCCACTAGAGGCTGGCTGCAGAAGCACAGGAAGTCACATACACACCCATTCTAAAAAGCCTGTTTTTACAGCAGAGATTAACATGTTTACAGCCTGGTTCAAAAAACCAAATAGGTGTGATTAGCTCATGTCTCGATGGACACACACTGTACGGGGGGTGAATGTTTTGATGACTCATCAGTTTTGATTTGATGAAGGATAAGAGTTATTCACAATAAGGCGTGTAGCTGACCTGATTGACAGGTGGGCGCGGTGTAACGGTTTGTCAGGAGGTTTAAAACCCGCCTCAGCTCCAGCTCTCAGCCTGTCTCTGTGTTTGTTATGTATCCCATGTCGTGTCCTCTCTTCATTTATCTGAATGAAACTGATCTCTGCACTGAATCGATTTCCTGCGGTGTGACTTTTAAACCAGAGATGATTTGAAATAAAAATCTGTTTCTGTTTGTTGAAGAAACCCCTCCTCTATCACTCAGGGTGGTACTCCTGGTCCACCTCCCTCCCCTCCTCCTCCTCCCCTCCTCCTCTCTTTGTATGGTTGGAGTTCGTCTCCACAGTTTGACCTCCTTGTTACTCCTCCTCCCTGTGTCTCCTCTCTCTCTCGCCCCTCTTCTCTCTTTTGTCTCTTAAAATGTTTATTGTCTCCCACCCCCTAATTGGCTTTCCCTCTGTCTCTCTTTATCTCCATTAATCCACATTTATTTTACTCTATTTTGTCTTCTTTTCCTTCCTTTTTTACTCCCCATCTTTAATTTCCTCTTTTCCTTCCTTCCTTCCTTCTTCCCCTCTCCCTCCCTTTCTCCCTCCCTCCTTACTTCCTCCCTCCCTCCCTTCCTTCCTCCCTTCCTCTCCTCCTCCTCCCCTCTGGGTGTGTTTCTGGATCCGTCTGTACTGATGACTCTATCATTACTATCTGCTGAGTGTATACTTGAGTTCAGTCCAAACAATCTTTACAACAGATCAGAACACTCAAACTCCCTCCTCTGCTCTCATTTCACTTGTGAACACGGGTGCCAGAAGGTTTCTGCTGAGGGTGCTGCAGCACCCCCTGTTGACGGGGGGAGGAACCCACAGGCAATGTGTTATCAAGAGTTATAATTTTAAAAACAAATGTTCACACAGTAGTTATATTAAAACAGTGACCAACATATTGTACAGTGCCTGACAGAAAATATTTTTTAAAAGTATGTAAATAAGTGTGAATATAATTAATTTATCTGACATGAAGACGGCATCACGCCAGGTCAAAGGGCAAAATGTCAACTCCAGGTCAGCCGATCTCAAATAGACGAGAGTGGGAGCAAAACAGTGTCACACAGTGAGAATATACGTTTTGTTTGTTATTCTGATGATGCTGATGCTCGGCTGCTTCGCTTTGGTCAGCTTGTGTTGGAAACATTGTCAGCAGTAACTCACTTCAGTGTGTAGGCTCAAACAATAAATGGACTTGAGGACTTCTGACTACTCGAAGCACTTTTACACCGCAGGTCAGACCTACACATTCACACGCTGATGGTAGAGGCTGCTGAGTAAAGAGTCCATCAGTATTAACTCATCCATTCACACCCTGATGGTAGAGGCTGCTGAGTAAAGAGTCCGTCAGTATTAACTCATCCATTCATACACATTCACACACTGATGGTAGAGGCCGCTGAGTAAAGAGTCCATCAGTATTAACTCATCCATTCATACACATTCACACCCTGATGGTAGAGGCCGCTGAGTAAAGAGTCCATCAGTATTAACTCATCCATTCATACACATTCACACCCTGATGGTAGAGGCTGCTGAGTAAAGAGTCCGTCAGTATTAACTCATCCATTCATACACATTCACACACTGATGGTAGAGGCTGCTGAGTAAAGAGTCCATCAGTATTAACTCATCCATTCATACACATTCACACGCTGATGGTAGAGGCTACTGAGTAAAGAGTCCATCAGTATTAACTCATCCATTCACACCCTGATGGTAGAGGCTGCTGAGTAAAGAGTCCGTCAGTATTAACTCATCCATTCATACACATTCACACACTGATGGTAGAGGCCGCTGAGTAAAGAGTCCATCAGTATTAACTCATCCATTCATACACATTCACACGCTGATGGTAGAGGCTACTGAGTAAAGAGTCCATCAGTATTAACTCATCCATTCACACCCTGATGGTAGAGGCTGCTGAGTAAAGAGTCCGTCAGTATTAACTCATCCATTCATACACATTCACACACTGATGGTAGAGGCCGCTGAGTAAAGAGTCCATCAGTATTAACTCATCCATTCATACACATTCACACCCTGATGGTAGAGGCCGCTGAGTAAAGAGTCCATCAGTATTAACTCATCCATTCATACACATTCACACCCTGATGGTAGAGGCCACTGAGTAAAGAGTCCATCAGTATTAACTCATCCATTCATACACATTCACACACTGATGGTAGAGGCCGCTGAGTAAAGAGTCCATCAGTATTAACTCATCCATTCATACACATTCACACCCTGATGGTAGAGGCCGCTGAGTAAAGAGTCCATCAGTATTAACTCATCCATTCATACACATTCACACCCTGATGGTAGAGGCCGCTGAGTAAAGAGTCCATCAGTATTAACTCATCCATTCATACACATTCACACACTGATGGTAGAGGCCGCTGAGTAAAGAGTCCATCAGTATTAACTCATCCATTCATACACATTCACACCCTGATGGTAGAGGCCGCTGAGTAAAGAGTCCATCAGTATTAACTCATCCATTCATACACATTCACACACTGATGGTAGAGACCGCTGTGTAAAGAGTCCATCAGTATTAACTCATCCATTCATACACATTCACACACTGATGGTAGAGGCCGCTGAGTAAAGAGTCCATCAGTATTAACTCATCCATTCATACACATTCACACCCTGATGGTAGAGGCCGCTGAGTAAAGAGTCCATCAGTATTAACTCATCCATTCACACACTGATGGTAGAGGCTGCTGAGTAAAGAGTCCATCAGTATTAACTCATCCATTCATACACATTCACACACTGATGGTAGAGGCCACTGAGTAAAGAGTCCATCAGTATTAACTCATCCATTCATACACATTCACACGCTGATGGTAGAGGCCGCTGAGTAAAGAGTCCATCAGTATTAACTCATCCATTCATACACATTCACACACTGATGGTAGAGGCCGCTGAGTAAAGAGTCCATCAGTATTAACTCATCCATTCATACACATTCACACGCTGATGGTAGAGGCTGCTGTGTAAAGAGTCCATCAGTATTAACTCATCCATGCATACACATTCACACACTGATGGTAGAGGCCGCTGAGTAGAGTCCATCAGTATTAACTCATCCATTCACACACTGATGGTAGAGGCTGCTGAGTAAAGAGTCCATCAGTATTAACTCATCCATTCATACACATTCACACACTGATGGTAGAGGCCGCTGAGTAAAGAGTCCATCAGTATTAACTCATCCATTCATACACATTCACACACTGATGGTAGAGGCCGCTGAGTAAAGAGTCCATCAGTATTAACTCATCCATTCATACACATTCACACGCTGATGGTAGAGGCTGCTGAGTAAAGAGTCCATCAGTATTAACTCATCCATTCACACACTGATGGTAGAGACCGCTGAGTAGAGTCCATCAGTATTAACTCATCCATTCATACACATTCACACCCTGATGGTAGAGGCCGCTGAGTAAAGAGTCCATCAGTATTAACTCATCCATTCATACACATTCACACACTGATGGTAGAGGCCGCTGAGTAAAGAGTCCATCAGTATTAACTCATCCATTCATACACATTCACACGCTGATGGTAGAGGCTGCTGAGTAAAGAGTCCATCAGTATTAACTCATCCATTCACACACTGATGGTAGAGGCCGCTGAGTAAAGAGTCCATCAGTATTAACTCATCCATTCATACACATTCACACCCTGATGGTAGAGGCCACTGAGTAAAGAGTCCATCAGTATTAACTCATCCATTCATACACATCCACACCCTGATGGTAGAGGCCGCTGAGTAAAGAGTCCATCAGTATTAACTCATCCATTCATACACATTCACACACTGATGGTAGAGACCGCTGTGTAAAGAGTCCATCAGTATTAACTCATCCATTCATACACATTCACACACTGATGGTAGAGGCCGCTGAGTAAAGAGTCCATCAGTATTAACTCATCCATTCATACACATTCACACCCTGATGGTAGAGGCCGCTGAGTAAAGAGTCCATCAGTATTAACTCATCCATTCACACACTGATGGTAGAGGCTGCTGAGTAAAGAGTCCATCAGTATTAACTCATCCATTCATACACATTCACACACTGATGGTAGAGGCCACTGAGTAAAGAGTCCATCAGTATTAACTCATCCATTCATACACATTCACACACTGATGGTAGAGGCCGCTGAGTAAAGAGTCCATCAGTATTAACTCATCCATTCATACACATTCACACGCTGATGGTAGAGGCTGCTGTGTAAAGAGTCCATCAGTATTAACTCATCCATGCATACACATTCACACACTGATGGTAGAGGCCGCTGAGTAGAGTCCATCAGTATTAACTCATCCATTCATACACTGATGGTAGAGGCTGCTGAGTAAAGAGTCCATCAGTATTAACTCATCCATTCATACACATTCACACACTGATGGTAGAGGCCGCTGAGTAAAGAGTCCATCAGTATTAACTCATCCATTCATACACATTCACACACTGATGGTAGAGGCCGCTGAGTAAAGAGTCCATCAGTATTAACTCATCCATTCATACACATTCACACGCTGATGGTAGAGGCTGCTGAGTAAAGAGTCCATCAGTATTAACTCATCCATTCACACACTGATGGTAGAGACCGCTGAGTAAAGAGTCCATCAGTATTAACTCATCCATTCATACACATTCACACCCTGATGGTAGAGGCCGCTGAGTAAAGAGTCCATCAGTATTAACTCATCCATTCATACACATTCACACACTGATGGTAGAGGCCGCTGAGTAAAGAGTCCATCAGTATTAACTCATCCATTCATACACATTCACACGCTGATGGTAGAGGCTGCTGAGTAAAGAGTCCATCAGTATTAACTCATCCATTCACACACTGATGGTAGAGGCCGCTGAGTAAAGAGTCCATCAGTATTAACTCATCCATTCATACACATTCACACCCTGATGGTAGAGGCCACTGAGTAAAGAGTCCATCAGTATTAACTCATCCATTCATACACATCCACACCCTGATGGTAGAGGCCGCTGAGTAAAGAGTCCATCAGTATTAACTCATCCATTCATACACATTCACACACTGATGGTAGAGACCGCTGTGTAAAGAGTCCATCAGTATTAACTCATCCATTCATACACATTCACACACTGATGGTAGAGACCGCTGAGTAAAGAGTCCATCAGTATTAACTCATCCATTCATACACATTCACACACTGATGGTAGAGACCGCTGTGTAAAGAGTCCATCAGTATTAACTCATCCATTCATACACATTCACACACTGATGGTAGAGACCGCTGAGTAAAGAGTCCATCAGTATTAACTCATCCATTCATACACATTCACACACTGATGGTAGAGGCCACTGAGTAAAGAGTCCATCAGTATTAACTCATCCATTCATACACATTCACACACTGATGGTAGAGACCGCTGTGTAAAGAGTCCATCAGTATTAACTCATCCATTCATACACATTCACACACTGATGGTAGAGACCGCTGAGTAAAGAGTCCATCAGTATTAACTCATCCATTCATACACATTCACACACTGATGGTAGAGGCTGCTGTGTAAAGAGTCCATCAGTATTAACTCATCCATTCATACACATTCACACGCTGATGGTAGAGGCTGCTGAGTAAAGAGTCCATCAGTATTAACTCATCCATTCATACATATTCATTTGGCGCTGAAGAAGCAGCAGGAGCAACTTGGGGTTAAGTGTCTTGGCCAAGGACATATTGGACATGTTGCTGCAGGAGCTGGGGATCGAGCCCTCAATCTTCTGGTTGAGAGAAGACCGACTCTACCACTGGGACACAGCCGCCCCATAAATTATACTTGTGGTTTTGTACAGTATGTATTTGTAGTTTTAAATGTGCACAGTGACCTGTCTTGACCTCAGAGCATCAGTCAAGGATCGTTGGATGCTATATTTCGTGTCTCTCACCTTTTCACCTTTCACCTTTCACCTTTAATGGTTGCATTTGTATGTCAACTCTACACACACAATAAATAACTGGACAGATGTCAAACACTGGTGCTTTGTCCACCGAGGCAGAGTTTGTTGTTTTATAAGTCAGTCATTTCCCTTCTTCTGTTCTTTTTTTTTAATGATTCTTTTCCCTCTTGTTTATTGCATGAATGTCATCCTTCTTCTGTGCTCTGAAGAAAACTTTGCAAACCTTTATTCTTAAAGCAAAGCCTAGGGTCGTGTCTGTTGGCTCGTGGCTTCCTGAATAACAATGACAGTCAGAACATGTGGTGATGCAATCTGGATCTCAGCTGTTCTGTTTCCTGTTGGTCTGAGGGGATTTACTGCAGCTCAGCCCAAGTCCAATGAAAAAAAAAAACTTCAGATGAGTTCAGATGTAAAATGAAGTTTTAAAAGTTATGCCGATTTAAAGAGAAAGAACAGGCTGCAGGTGCACGAAGCTTTCTGTGTTTAAGGCAGAACCAGGCTACCTGTTTCCCCATGCTTTCAGTCTTTATGCTAAGCTAGGCTAACCACAACGTGACTGTGGCATCCATATGTGAGATTATCCATCTGGACTTCTCCCTCATAGCAACAATAATAAAAGCTGTTTCTTCAATATCTGAATGACTGAAGTGATGAAGGGTAACTAAGCGTCATTAGGGTTAACTGTGTCTGAGACTCTTTAAATCTTCTGACGTTATTAAACTTAGATCACTAATGTCACAGATTTCCCACTCAGGAGGAGCTTCTGTCTGTGTCTCTTAATTAACTGTGAAATGGGAGGTCGAGTTCTGCGTCTCAGAGTCATTTTACTGTTTCTCCTCCCAGCTGGTCCTTAGAGTAATGACACTCCTCCAAGGATCTCTGCAAAAAACAGGAAGATGAGTTCAAAAATGGACACTTTCAGGACATACTTTTATTATTTTTATTATTTTCTTTATCTTTGTTTTGCCTTAGAATCATACTTATCAACAGAATCCTTATGATTTGTCTTTTTGAATTCTCTAAATGCTCGGTGTGGAAACCGATCTTTATATTAAGGATAAGAACTATGTACACATTTGCAATAATTAATTGTGGGGCTGAGTTAACAGACAGGGTGGCGCTCTGAAGGCTCTACCTCCCATAGTACATTTAAAGACCATAGGTACCATAAGCAGGCCTGATAACTGAAGGCTCTGCCTCCCATAGTACATGTGGAGACTGTACCACAAGCAGGCCTGATAACTGAAGGCTCTACCTCCCATAGTACATTTAGAGACTTTACCACGAGCAGGCCTGATGCTGAAGGCTCTACCTCCCATTGTACATTTGGAGACTGTAGGTACTACGAGCAGGCCTGATAACTGAAGGCTCTACCTCCCACAGTACATTTAGAGACTGTAGGTACCACGAGCAGACCTGATAACTGAAGGCTCTACCTCCCATTGTACATTTAGAGACTGTAGGTACCACGAGCAGGCCTGATAACTGAAGGCTCTACCTCCCATAGTACATTTAGAGACTGTAGGTACCACGAGCAGGCCTGATAACTGAAGGCTCTACCTCCCATAGTACATTTAGAGACTGTAGGTACCATGAGCAGGTCTGATAACTGAAGGCTCTATCTCCCATAGTAAATTTAGAGACTGTACCACGAGCAGGGCTGATAACTGAAAGCTCTACCTCCCATAGTACATTTAGAGACTGTAGGTACCACGAGCAGGCCTGATAACTGAAGGCTCTACCTCCCATAGTACATTTAGAAACTGTACCACGAGCAGGTCTGATAACTGAAGGCTCTACCTCCCATAGTACATTTAGAGACTGTAGGTACCACGAGCAGGCCTGATAACTGAAGGCTCTACCTCCCACAGTACATTTAGAGACCGCAGGTACCACGAGCAGGTCTGATAACTGAAGGCTCTACCTCCCACAGTACATTTAGAGACCGTAGGTACCACGAGCAGGACTGATAACTGAAGGCTCTACCTCCCACAGTACATTTAGAGACCGTAGGTACCACAAGCAGGACTGATAACTGAAGGCTCTACCTCCCATAGTACATTTAGAGACTGGAGGTACCACGAGCAGGCCTGATAACTGAAGGCTCTATCTCCCACAGTACATTTAAAGACCGCAGGTACCACGAGCAGGCCTGATAACTGAAGGCTCTACCTCCCATAGTACATTTAGAAACTGTACCACGAGCAGGTCTGATAACTGAAGGCTCTACCTCCCATAGTACATTTATAGACTGTATCACGAGCAGGTCTGATAACTGAAGGCTCTACCTCCCATAGTACATTTAGAGACTGTATCACGAGCAGGTCTGATAACTGAAGGCTCTACCTCCCATAGTACATTTATAGACCGCAGGTACCACGAACAGGCCTGATATCTGAAGGCTCTGCCTCCCATAGTACATTTAGAGACTGTAGGTACCACGAGCAGGCCTGATATCTGAAGGCTCTGCCTCCCGTAGTACATTTAGAGACTGTAGGTACCACGAACAGGCCTGATAACTGAAGGCTCTACCTCCCATAGTACATTCAGAGACTGTAGGTACCACGAACAGGCCTGATATCTGAAGGCTCTACCTCCCATAGTACATTTAGAGACTGTAGGTACCACAAGCAGGCCTGATAACTGAAGGCTCTACCTCCCATAGTACATTTAGAGACCGCAGGTACCACGAGCAGGCCTGATAACTGAAGGCTCTACCTCCCACAGTACATTTAGAGACCGCAGGTACCACGAGCAGGTCTGAGAACTGAAGGCTCTACCTCCCACAGTACATTTAGAGACCGTAGGTACCACGAGCAGGACTGATAACTGAAGGCTCTACCTCCCACAGTACATTTAGAGACCGTAGGTACCACAAGCAGGACTGATAACTGAAGGCTCTACCTCCCATAGTACATTTAGAGACTGGAGGTACCACGAGCAGGCCTGATAACTGAAGGCTCTATCTCCCACAGTACATTTAAAGACCGCAGGTACCACGAGCAGGCCTGATAACTGAAGGCTCTACCTCCCATAGTACATTTAGAAACTGTACCACGAGCAGGTCTGATAACTGAAGGCTCTACCTCCCATAGTACATTTATAGACTGTATCACGAGCAGGTCTGATAACTGAAGGCTCTACCTCCCATAGTACATTTAGAGACTGTATCACGAGCAGGTCTGATAACTGAAGGCTCTACGTCCCATAGTACATTTATGGACCGCAGGTACCACGAACAGGCCTGATATCTGAAGGCTCTGCCTCCCATAGTACATTTAGAGACTGTAGGTACCACGAGCAGGCCTGATATCTGAAGGCTCTGCCTCCCGTAGTACATTTAGAGACTGTAGGTACCACGAACAGGCCTGATAACTGAAGGCTCTACCTCCCATAGTACATTCAGAGACTGTAGGTACCACGAACAGGCCTGATATCTGAAGGCTCTACCTCCCATAGTACATTTAGAGACTGTAGGTACCACGAGCAGGCCTGATAACTGAAGGCTCTACCTCCCATAGTACATTCAGAGACTGTAGGTACCACGAGCAGGCCTGATAACTGAAGGCTCTACCTCCCATAGTACATTTAGAGACTGAAGGTACCAAGCGCAGGCCTGATAACTGAAGGCTCTACCTCCCATAGTACATTTAGAGACTGAAGGTACCACAAGCAGGTCTGATAACTGAAGGCTCTACCTCCCATAGTACATTTAGAGACTGAAGGTACCAAGCGCAGGCCTGATAACTGAAGGCTCTACCTCCCATAGTACATTTAGAGACTGAAGGTACCAAGCGCAGGCTTGCATTCTGTGAGTTATTCTTCTGATTCAGTATATGAACAGAATGATTGTTTGATTCAGAATATTGGCATGACAAAATCCAATGCAACCAATGTTACCACGGAGACCAGTAAGAACACGGACACCACAAGACAACAGGAAACCAAATGAATCCACTGAGGTCCCAGTGAAACCAATACCCCCAGGTCTCTGAGCGCTGGGCGAGGTTTCTGCATACTGCGAACGTTCAGAGCAGGCTGTCAAGGTTTGACACCATCTCCAAGGAGTGAACCAATGACATCACTGAGCACGGGCAGAGCGGACAAGTCCAGGAACAGATGATGATGATGGTGATACTGGCCATGCTGCATTTTACACTGCTCAGAGGTTTCATAATGTTAGCATGTGTGTGTGTGTGTGTGTGTGTGTGTGTGTGTGTGTGTGTGTGTGTGTGTGTGTGTTAAAAATTTGGCTCTTGGTCCCCAAACTAATCATACTCCAAAAAGCTTAGAGGGTCCACACCCTAAAAACACACACAAACCTGCACACACACACCAAAACGTACACACAGGCTCATCTGTTAGCCATTAGCAGCCAGTCAATGACAACAGAATCACATGGGCTGGGCTCAGTACACTCACACACAATCACATACTATTCACATGATGTATAGATTTCTGTGTGTGTGTGTTAGCTCATTGCCAAGCCGATCACAGAGCAGCTGGGAGGTATGGAGGATTTAACATTTGGTACCAGTTTAACATCAGTCCCAGTATGTAACTGTGGGGGAATTCCAGTCAGACCTCCTCCCTCTCATCTCATCTCTCCTACTTTAACGTCTTTATTCTCCTTTTTCTTTGTCTTCTTCGGGCTATTCTCACTCAATGTTTTTACTTAAACCTGTGAAAAGTAAAGCGCTAAGATTCATATAAAACCCAAATCATCATCGAGTGATGAGAGAGTTTAGGCTGAGGGAGCACAAATAGTCTGCAGACATGTGGGAGTTAGTTATCTTTGTATTCAGACATGAATTATTTCTCGTATAATTTACGGATAACTGGTGCCAAACTTCTCGTATCATGTCATTTAAAGCATTGTGTCAGGTGATACTGCTCTCCCGTCTCATAAATATAATTATTCATTATTCTGCTTCTGCGAATATTCAATCTGAACAACCCTGAAGATTGAACCTCTGAGAGGATCACGGTCTTGGATCAGAAAGATCCCCCACTGCTTCAAACACAGCCTGACACCTAACGCGAATAAACTGCACCTTGACGTCATGCATTCTGCTGCAGCGCTGAGTGCAAATCAAATGCTCGCATTAAACTGGAGCGTCAGGGAGTAACCCGAGTGAGCGTGCAGCTGCACAGCTTATAGAAAGAACATGTTAAAGTTCTAACTTAAAATCAGAATCTTCTCAGTCTTCTCATGGTACACTGACTTATAAAAGAGAGAGAGCCGCCTTCATTCCCAACAACGCCCCTAATCCCTACACCATGTCACCAGGCTTTAGTGGGTCTGATCCCTCATCATAAGGATGACACAGTCCTGAAGGCTGTGAACCATTACCTGCCCAAGCTCGAGATCCAGAAGAGGCCAGGCAGGACCGGGTTCTAACTGTCTAACTGTAAGAGGAACAATTGATCTCCTAAGAAACCAGACGAGCCAAATCAGAATGCAGAAAGGTACTTAAAAGACAAACTCAGGTCGTCTTCATGTGAATACTTTCCTCACAGATTCACTTGGCTGTGTATGCACGGAGCCTCAGCACAGTTTCTGCAGCGATCCGTCTCCTCTCTCGAGGGATCTCATCCTGTCACGCCGAGGAGACTCCTCACATCATGATGAACATGAGTAAACTTGTTTCTGGCTCGTCTCCA
>NW_026870097.1:102500-120000 GCF_963584025.1 Labrus mixtus | reverse complement strand
TCAAAGTGTGTGTGTATCAAAGTGTGTGTATCAAAGTGTGTGTGTATCAAAGTGTGTGTATCAAAGTGTGTGTGTATAAAAGTGTGTGTATCAAAGTGTGTGTATATCAAAGTGTGTGTGTATCAAAGTGTGTGTATCAAAGTGTGTGTGTATCAAAGTGTGTGTGTATCAAAGTGTGTGTATCAAAGTGTGTGTATATCAAAGTGTGTGTATCAAAGTGTGTGTATCAAAGTGTGTGTGTATCAAAGTGTGTGTGTATCAAAGTGTGTGTATCAAAGTGTGTATATCAAAGTGTGTGTATCAAAGTGTGTGTGTATCAAAGTGTGTGTGTATCAAAGTGTGTGTATCAAAGTGTGTATATCAAAGTGTGTGTATCAAAGTGTGTGTGTATCAAAGTGTGTGTATCAAAGTCTGTGTATCAAAGTGTGTGTGTATCAAAGTGTGTGTGTATCAAAGTGTGTGTATCAAAGTGTGTGTGTATCAAAGTGTGTGTATCAAAGTGTGTGTGTATAAAAGTGTGTGTATCAAAGTGTGTGTATATCAAAGTGTGTGTGTATCAAAGTGTGTGTATCAAAGTGTGTGTGTATCAAAGTGTGTGTGTATCAAAGTGTGTGTATCAAAGTGTGTGTGTATCAAAGTCTGTGTATCAAAGTGTGTGTGTATCAAAGTGTGTGTGTATCAAAGTGTGTGTGTATCAAAGTGTGTGTATCAAAGTGTGTGTGTATCAAAGTGTGTGTGTATCAAAGTGTGTGTGTATCAAAGTGTGTGTATCAAAGTGTGTGTGTATCAAAGTGTGTGTATATCAAAGTGTGTGTGTATCAAAGTGTGTGTATCAAAGTGTGTGTGTATCAAAGTGTGTGTGTATCAAAGTGTGTGTATCAAAGTGTGTGTGTATCAAAGTGTGTGTATCAAAGTGTGTGTATCAAAGTGTGTGTATCAAAGTGTGTGTGTATCAAAGTGTGTGTATCAAAGTGTGTGTGTATCAAAGTGTGTGTATCAAAGTGTGTGTATCAAAGTGTGTGTATCAAAGTGTGTGTATCAAAGTGTGTGTATATCAAAGTGTGTGTGTATCAAAGTGTGTGTATCAAAGTGTGTGTGTATCAAAGTGTGTGTATCAAAGTGTGTGTATCAAAGTCTGTGTATCAAAGTGTGTGTGTATCAAAGTGTGTGTATATCAAAGTGTGTGTGTATCAAAGTGTGTGTATCAAAGTGTGTGTGTATCAAAGTGTGTGTATCAAAGTGTGTGTGTATCAAAGTGTGTGTGTATCAAAGTGTGTGTATCAAAGTGTGTGTATCAAAGTGTGTGTGTATCAAAGTGTGTGTATATCAAAGTGTGTGTATCAAAGTGTGTGTATCAAAGTGTGTGTATCAAAGTGTGTGTATCAAAGTGTGTGTATCAAAGTGTGTGTGTATCAAAGTGTGTGTGTATCAAAGTGTGTGTGTATCAAAGTGTGTGTATCAAAGTGTGTGTGTATCAAAGTGTGTGTATCAAAGTGTGTGTGTATCAAAGTGTGTGTATCAAAGTGTGTGTATCAAAGTGTGTGTATCAAAGTGTGTGTATCAAAGTGTGTGTGTATCAAAGTGTGTGTATCAAAGTGTGTGTGTATCAAAGTGTGTGTGTATCAAAGTGTGTGTATCAAAGTGTGTGTGTATCAAAGTGTGTGTATAAAAGTGTGTGTGTATCAAAGTGTGTGTATCAAAGTGTGTGTGTATCAAAGTGTGTGTATCAAAGTGTGTGTATCAAAGTGTGTGTGTATCAAAGTGTGTGTATCAAAGTGTGTGTGTATCAAAGTGTGTGTGTATCAAAGTGTGTGTATCAAAGTGTGTGTGTATCAAAGTGTGTGTATCAAAGTGTGTGTATCAAAGTGTGTGTGTATCAAAGTGTGTGTATCAAAGTGTGTGTATCAAAGTGTGTGTGTATCAAAGTGTGTGTATCAAAGTGTGTGTATCAAAGTGTGTGTATCAAAGTGTGTGTGTATCAAAGTGTGTGTATCAAAGTGTGTGTATCAAAGTGTGTGTGTATCAAAGTGTGTGTGTATCAAAGTGTGTGTGTATCAAAGTGTGTGTATCAAAGTGTGTGTGTATCAAAGTGTGTGTATCAAAGTGTGTGTATCAAAGTGTGTGTGTATCAAAGTGTGTGTATCAAAGTGTGTGTATCAAAGTCTGTGTATCAAAGTGTGTGTGTATCAAAGTGTGTGTATCAAAGTGTGTGTGTATCAAAGTGTGTGTGTATCAAAGTGTGTGTATCAAAGTGTGTGTGTATCAAAGTGTGTGTGTATCAAAGTGTGTGTGTATCAAAGTGTGTGTGTATCAAAGTGTGTGTATCAAAGTGTGTGTATCAAAGTGTGTGTATCAAAGTGTGTGTGTATCAAAGTCTGTGTATCAAAGTGTGTGTATCAAAGTGTGTGTGTATCAAAGTGTGTGTGTATCAAAGTGTGTGTGTATCAAAGTGTGTGTGTATCAAAGTCTGTGTATTAAAGTGTGTGTGTATCAAAGTGTGTGTATCAAAGTGTGTGTATCAAAGTGTGTGTATCAAAGTGTGTGTGTATCAAAGTGTGTGTGTATCAAAGTCTGTGTATTAAAGTGTGTGTATCAAAGTGTGTGTGTATTAAAGTGTGTGTGTATCAAAGTGTGTGTATCAAAGTGTGTGTGTATCAAAGTGTGTGTGTATCAAAGTATGTGTATCAAAGTGTGTGTATCAAAGTGTGTGTGTATCAAAGTGTGTGTGTATCAAAGTGTGTGTGTATTAAAGTGTGTGTGTATCAAAGTGTGTATATCAAAGTGTGTGTGTATCAAAGTGTGTGTGTATCAAAGTGTGTGTGTATCAAAGTGTGTATATCAAAGTGTGTGTGTATCAAAGTGTGTGTATCAAAGTGTGTATATCAAAGTGTGTGTGTATCAAAGTGTGTGTATCAAAGTGTGTGTGTATTAAAGTGTGTGTGTATCAAAGTGTGTGTATCAAAGTGTGTGTATCAAAGTGTGTGTGTATCAAAGTGTGTGTATCAAAGTGTGTATATTAAAGTGTGTGTGTATCAAAGTGTGTGTGTATTAAAGTGTGTGTGTATCAAAGTGTGTGTATCAAAGTGTGTGTGTATCAAAGTGTGTGTGTATCAAAGTGTGTGTGTATCAAAGTGTGTGTATCAAAGTCTGTGTGTATCAAAGTGTGTGTATCAAAGTGTGTATATTAAAGTGTGTGTGTATCAAAGTGTGTGTGTATCAAAGTCTGTGTGTATCAAAGTGTGTGTGTATCAAAGTCTGTGTATCAAAGTGTGTGTGTATCAAAGTGTGTGTGTATCAAAGTGTGTGTGTATCAAAGTGTGTGTGTATCAAAGTGTGTGTATCAAAGTGTGTGTGTATCAAAGTGTGTGTGTATCAAAGTGTGTGTATCAAAGTGTGTGTGTATCAAAGTGTGTGTATCAAAGTGTGTGTGTATCAAAGTGTGTGTGTATCAAAGTGTGTGTATCAAAGTGTGTGTGTATCAAAGTGTGTGTGTATCAAAGTGTGTGTATCAAAGTGTGTGTATCAAAGTGTGTGTGTATCAAAGTGTGTGTATCAAAGTGTGTGTATCAAAGTGTGTGTATCAAAGTGTGTGTATCAAAGTGTGTGTATCAAAGTGTGTGTGTATCAAAGTGTGTGTATCAAAGTGTGTGTATCAAAGTGTGTGTGTATCAAAGTCTGTGTGTATCAAAGTGTGTGTATCAAAGTGTGTGTGTATCAAAGTGTGTGTGTATCAAAGTGTGTGTATCAAAGTGTGTGTATCAAAGTGTGTGTATCAAAGTGTGTGTATCAAAGTCTGTGTATCAAAGTGTGTGTGTATCAAAGTGTGTGTGTATCAAAGTGTGTGTATCAAAGTGTGTGTGTATCAAAGTGTGTGTGTATCAAAGTGTGTGTATCAAAGTCTGTGTATCAAAGTGTGTGTGTATCAAAGTGTGTGTATCAAAGTGTGTGTATCAAAGTGTGTGTGTATCAAAGTGTGTGTGTATCAAAGTGTGTGTGTATCAAAGTGTGTGTATCAAAGTGTGTGTGTATCAAAGTGTGTATATCAAAGTGTGTGTGTATCAAAGTGTGTGTATATCAAAGTGTGTGTGTATCAAAGTGTGTGTATATCAAAGTGTGTGTGTATCAAAGTGTGTGTATCAAAGTGTGTGTGTATCAAAGTGTGTGTATCAAAGTGTGTGTATCAAAGTGTGTGTGTATCAAAGTGTGTGTATCAAAGTGTGTGTATATCAAAGTGTGTGTATATCAAAGTGTGTGTATCAAAGTGTGTGTGTATCAAAGTGTGTGTATCAAAGTGTGTGTATCAAAGTGTGTGTGTATCAAAGTGTGTGTATCAAAGTGTGTGTATCAAAGTGTGTGTATCAAAGTGTGTGTATCAAAGTGTGTTTATCAAAGTGTGTGTATCAAAGTGTGTGTGTATCAAAGTGTGTGTATCAAAGTGTGTGTATCAAAGTGTGTTTATCAAAGTGTGTGTATCAAAGTGTGTTTATCAAAGTGTGTGTATCAAAGTGTGTGTATCAAAGTGTGTGTGTATCAAAGTGTGTGTATCAAAGTGTGTGTGTATCAAAGTGTGTGTATCAAAGTGTGTGTATCAAAGTGTGTGTGTATCAAAGTGTGTGTATCAAAGTGTGTGTATCAAAGTGTGCGTGTATCAAAGTGTGTGTATCAAAGTGTGTGTGTATCAAAGTGTGTGTGTATCAAAGTGTGTGTATCAAAGTGTGTGTATCAAAGTGTGTGTGTATCAAAGTGTGTGTATCAAAGTGTGTGTATCAAAGTGTGTGTGTATCAAAGTGTGTGTATCAAAGTGTGTGTGTATCAAAGTGTGTGTATCAAAGTGTGTGTATCAAAGTGTGTGTGTATCAAAGTGTGTGTATCAAAGTGTGTGTATCAAAGTGTGTGTATCAAAGTGTGTGTATCAAAGTGTGTTTATCAAAGTGTGTGTATCAAAGTGTGTGTATCAAAGTGTGTGTATCAAAGTGTGTTTATCAAAGTGTGTGTATCAAAGTGTGTGTGTATCAAAGTCTGTGTATCAAAGTGTGTGTATCAAAGTGTGTGTATCAAAGTGTGTGTGTTTCAAAGTGTCTAACCAGCTCAGATAAACCAGTCCAACCAGCTTTATCAAACCAGTCCAACCAGCTTTATCAAACCAGTCCAACCAGCTTTATCAAACCAGTCCAACCAGCTTTATCAAACCAGTCCAACCAGCTTTAACATACCAGTCCAACCAGCTTTAACATACCAGTCCAACCAGCTCAGATAAACCAGTCTAACCAGCTCAGATAAACCAGTCTAACCAGCTCAGATAAACCAGTCCAACCAGCTTTATCAAACCGGTCCAACCAGCTTTATCAAACTGGTCCAACCAGCTTTATCAAACCGGTCCAACCAGCTTTATCAAACCAGTCCAACCAGCTTTAACATACCAGTCCAACCAGCTTTATCAAACCAGTCCAACCAGCTTTAACATACCAGTCCAACCAGCTCAGATAAACCAGTCCAACCAGCTTTATCAAACCGGTCCAACCAGCTTTAACATACCAGTCCAACCAGCTCAGATAAACCAGTCCAACCAGCTCAGATAAACCAGTCTAACCAGCTCAGATAAACCAGTCCAACCAGCTTTATCAAACCGGTCCAACCAGTTTTATCAAACCAGTCCAACCAGCTTTATCAAACCGGTCCAACCAGCTTTATCAAACCAGTCCAACCAGCTTTATCAAACCGGTCCAACCAGCTTTATCAAACCGGTCCAACCAGCTTTATCAAACCAGTCCAACCAGCTTTATCAAACCAGTCCAACCAGCTTTATCAAACCAGTCCAACCAGCTTTATCAAACCAGTCCAACCATCTTTATCAAACCGGTCCAACCAGTTTTATCAAACCAGTCCAACCAGCTTTATCAAACCGGTCCAACCAGTTTTATCAAACCAGTCCAACCAGCTTTATCAAACCGGTCCAACCAGCTTTATCAAACCAGTCCAACCAGCTTTATGAAACCGGTTCAACCAGCTTTATCAAACCAGTCCAACCAGCTTTATCAAACCAGTCCAACCAGCTTTAACATACCAGTCCAACCAGCTCAGATAAACCAGTCCAACCAGCTCAGATAAACCAGTCTAACCAGCTCAGATAAACCAGTCTAACCAGCTCAGATAAACCATTCTAACCAGCTCAGATAAACCAGTCTAACCAGCTCAGATAAACCATTCTAACCAGCTCAGATAAACCAGTCTAACCAGCTTTATCAAACCGGTCCAACCAGCTTTATCAAACCAGTCCAACCAGCTTTATCAAACCGGTTCAACCAGCGTTAACATACCAGTCCAACCAGTTTTATCAAACCGGTCCAACCAGTTTTATCAAACCAGTCCAACCAGCTTTATCAAACCAGACCAACCAGCTTTATCAAACCAGTCCAACCAGCTTTATCAAACCAGTCCAACCAGCTTCAACATACCAGTCCAACCAGCTCAGATAAACCAGTCCAACCAGCTCAGATAAACCAGTCTAACCAGCTCAGATAAACCAGTCTAACCAGCTCAGATAAACCATTCTAACCAGCTCAGATAAACCAGTCTAACCAGCTTTAACATACCAGTCCAACCAGCTTTAACATACCAGTCCAACCAGCTTTATCAAACCAGTCCAACCAGCTTTAACATACCAGTCCAACCAGCTTTATCAAACCAGTCCAACCAGCTTTAACATACCAGTCCAACCAGCTTTATCAAACCAGTCCAACCAGCTTTAACATACAAGTCCAACCAGCTTTATCAAACCAGTCTAACCAGCTTTAACATACCAGTCCAACCAGCTCAGATAAACCAGTCCAACCAGCTGAGATAAACCAGTCCAACCAGCTTTATCAAACCAGTCCAACCAGTTTTAACATACCAGTCCAACCAGCTGAGATAAACCAGTCTAACCAGCTTTAACATACCAGTCCAACCAGTTTTAACATACCAGTCCAACCAGCTGAGATAAACCAGTCTAACCAGCTCAGATAAACCAGTCTAACCACTTCATATAGACACATTAAATATGTGAATATTAGAAACCAGTCCAAAGATGAGAAACCAGTTTGTGGAGTCCAGGTGGACGCAAGCCTGTCGTTGAATAAATGGTGTGTCCCATTTGATCTGTCAGAATGATGAGTTATCAGGCTCGCCCCCCTGAAGTCAGAATTCAGACTTGGACACTCAGTTGCCCGAGCTAAAATCCAACATGGCTGCCACGCGTTCACTGTAAACTTAGTTTCTTGTTTCTGGTGATTAAATCGATCACACTGATAGTGTTGGTGTCTCAGGACCTGAAACAGCCTCACTACATCACTTTATATCAGTCTTCATACAGCTCTGGTTACTTTATTCCTGTTCTTATCCATCACTGCACTACAGTCACTTTATTCATTTCAGTATTTACCTTTATAGTTATATTATATTAGTTCTGTTGTTCCATTATTCACATTATAACTTATCATTTAGTGTTTGCTTACTTGCACATAGCTCTGTATATTTATATTTATTTCTCCGTTACTGCACATAGCTCTGTATATTTATATTTATTTCTCCTTTACTGCACATAGCTCTGTATATTTATATTTATTTCTCCTTTACTGCACATAGCTCTGTATATTTATATTTATTTCTCCTTTACTGCACATAGCTCTGTATATTTATATTTATTTCTCCGTTACTGCACATAGCTCTGTATATTTATATTTATTTCTCCTTTACTGCACATAGCTCTGTATATTTATATTTATTTCTCCTTTACTGCACATAGCTCTGTATATTTATATTTATTTCTCCGTTACTGCACATAGCTCTGTATATTTATATTTATTTCTCCTTTACTGCACATAGCTCTGTATATTTATATTTATTTCTCCTTTACTGCACATAGCTCTGTATATTTATATTTATTTCTCCTTTACTGCACATAGCTCTGTATATTTATATTTATTTCTCCGTTACTGCACATAGCTCTGTATATTTATATTTATTTCTCCTTTACTGCACATAGCTCTGTATATTTATATTTATTTCTCCTTTACTGCACATAGCTCTGTATATTTATATTTATTTCTCCGTTACTGCACATAGCTCTGTATATTTATATTTATTTCTCCTTTACTGCACATAGCTCTGTATATTTATATTTATTTCTCCGTTACTGCACATAGCTCTGTATATTTATATTTATTTCTCCTTTACTGCACATAGCTCTGTATATTTATATTTATTTCTCCGTTACTGCACATAGCTCTGTTTACATCTGTCAGTCCGATCACTGTCCACTCATATCTACTCTTTTTATATTTTGTATTTTAAGTTAAGTATTTAAATTGACACTTTATATTTTAGGTTAAAATGTTTCATCTACCTGCTCTGTGGTTCATTTACTGCTCTGTGTGTCTTTGAATTGGGGACAAATAAAGTTTTTTTAATTGAATTGAAGTGGGTAGCGGTCTGTTGGGCATGCTGCACCCTCAGCCTGGAATCTGCTGCAGAATGACTTGAAAGATAAGGATCAGGTGTCCTTGAATGTTTTTAAACTCCTAATCAAAGACCTGGGAGCAGATCAATGCTTTGAGCTCGACTGGTTGAACTATGATTCTCAGATTAAACTCATTTTTTTCTCTTTTAATGCACAGTTTAGTGTTTTATAAATCACACTTTGTCTCCGTCTGTAACTTTGTGTTTGTGCTGCTGACCGTCTCGCCCCTGGAAACCAGTTTCTTGATCTCAATGGGACCAAACCCGGTTCAATGTAGTAGTGAAATTACTTAGTAATGCGTTGATAACACCTCATGTTGTGTTGGACTGTTGTTGGGCTGATTCTGTGCGTCAGTCCAGGTTGAAGCTTCACATAAAATATATAAATGTGGACGCGTTTACTCAAAGACCTAAAGTACAGTGTGATGACTGAGGACGGTGAGAGAATAAGAAACTGTCCATCTGAATCTGAGGCCGATTCTACATCAACAGGACCCTCTCTCCACTGTGTGTGTGTGTATGTGTGTGTGTGTGTGTGTGTGAATGTTTATTTGTCCAGTGATGACACACAACACAAACAATAGTCAGGGGTCTCCTCCACATTCCTCCCTCTCTCCAGGCTCTCTCAACATCTGGTCTGTGTTTTGACTTTGGGGTCATGTACGTGGTCATGGTGAAACATCAACATCAACACACACACACACACACACACACACACACACACACAGCAGTGGTTAGTGGACACGCCCCTTGTACAGAGACTGTAGTCCTCCAGGTGGGCGGCCAAGGTTCGATTCCGACCTGTGGCTCGTTTTCCCGCATTATTCCCCACTCTCTCTCCCTCTCTCTCTCTGATTTCCGACTCTGCCGACTGTCCTATCTCTCCAATAAAGACAGAAAAATAATCCTTAAATAAAGTCAGATGTCAAACTTCCATCCTGACGTTTGTCATCAGAAAAAGTGGCTGACTCAGCAGAAGTCAGATATCTGAGGTCGCTCTTATAACACGACACATGAAACATGTTATGTAACATTAATAACAATATCATAAAAAGGGTCCTGAAGCTCAGTGAGAGAGAAATTTACAAGATTTAAAACGACAATAAATCACAACGAGCAGAACAATAAAACCATCAAACTCATTTAAAGTTCTCATATTAAACTAAATCCACTTCCCCATGTTTCTCTATAATAAATTATAATAAATTAGATTCATATAGCGCTTTTCTAAATACTCAAAGACGCTTACAAACCCCCCAGTGATGAGAAAAGTCCATCCTCTCCGTCTTCTGCCTGCTCCACTTTTCAGATAATGTGTGCTCAAACATGACATCACAAAGGGCAGTAGCCCCTCCCCCAGGTGGGTGACTCCTCCCACAGCTAGGTGTTTGTTCTGCCCTCTGAGTCTGCCTTCTCACCGTAAACAATAGGACATGGAGCGAGAAAGACCGAGTACACCCAAGCCCTTCCAGAGAGGGGGCGTGGTCAGACACAGCTCATTTACATATTTAAAGGTACAGACACAGAAACAGCCTGTTCTGAGCAGGGCTGAAATAGAGGGGTTTATAGACATGATCAAATACAGGATCAGAGTGGATTTAGAACAAGAAACTTCACACACATGTTGAAGAGGAGCTCTGAGACTTATTTATATTGAAGAAGAAGAAGAAGAAGAGGAGGATATGTCTCCTTTAAAGCTCCTTTAAGGTGAAAAGGACAAAACAGCATGAATATAAACTGTTACAAAGTGTTGGATAAAATCATTCTTTAACTCAAGAACTCCAACCTGTGTCAGGTGTCCACCTCACAGGTCGTTATGTTTTAATAAACGTCCCTGTTTGTTTCTCCTGTTCAGTTTTAATAAAGTTTATCTCTGAGGCCATTTTTTATGATTCACATTCTTCATTCCTGCCTATCATATCGAGCCACAAGAGCTGCATTTCATTAAACACTGGGATGTTTACTCTCTTACGAGCTTTGCCGTTCGGGTCTCTCAGTTTGGGGGTTTGGAACAAGTCCAAATCAAAAAAAAGGACGGCTTGATCCTTCATAATTACATGTGTTGCTTATGGTTATGAAAATGGAGATTATTAGCTAGATAAAAAACTATCAATCAATCTGTTTTCAATTTGTTTTGACTTTTCAGACTCGGACTAAATACCTGCTGAACCTTTGTGGTTCTCAACAGCTGGGGCCGTGTTTTCATTGGTCCCCTACAGAGGAAAGTCAGGACCATGTTTAGTGCTTAGTAACAATCAAAAGCATGCTAACAACACTGATCACAGTCACTGCTCCTCATGTTCTCCCTCAGTTTACAGCCTGTAGAGAAAGCTGTGGCTCTCTGTTCTCTTCCAGGACGTTGTGGTGGGATGAATTATTAAATATAAGTCTTGTGTTTCTGTTCTAATGAGGCTGAAGGTTATTTGTGACCAGATGTTTGATTTGTGTCGCCTCAGCTGATTCAGTCTTTGAACTCGGCCGTCTTTGTGTTGTTGGGTCATTTTTCATCTGAGAAATGTTTTCTTGTAGTCTAGTCTTTTACGTCAGCGGTTCTCAACTGGTGGGTCAGGGCTCGGGTTAGGGTCCGGTCTCTGGTGTCAAAAGTCTGTGGTGGGATTTTTTTATCTGTTTGTAACGTTCATTCTATTTGCTCTCTGACACTCTTGTATGGTCTGATTACATCAATCTGATTGGTTGAAACATATCAGGCATGCGGGTCCTGGTTGGTCCTCAGACTGCACCAGTCGAGAACCTCTGCTCCACACTTCTGGACGTTCAAAGTCAATTCTTTTTAATCATGACGTTTTGGTTCCTCTGCAGAAATGGGACCCCAGTCTGAAGGTGATAGCAGAAGGCTATGCTGCTAAATGTGTCTGGAACCACAACCCTGACCTGGAGGAGACCGGAGAGAACCTGTACGCCGGGACCAAACCTCTGGACCTCCGAGAGTCTCTGGAGGAATGGTTTCTGGGTGAGTTTTGGGCTGGCAGGACTCACAACCTCAGTTACAGAGCCCTTCTCATAGGTGCCAACTGTTGCTTGGTTACGAAAGATAACCTTTAACCCCCCTCTGTATTGAGCGTTAGGTCTGTAGCGCCGTGTGCTTCATATTCTCCTTTATTCAAGGAAATATCAAAACTTGAAATGATGTAAATGAATGGTGTCCTGACATTAGAAGCAGATCTAGTCCTCAAATCATACCCTCCAAAAAAACAGTCAAACTAGTTTCTTCTCTGCCGCAGTTGTTGACAGAGTTGATATCAGAAGTCCCGCCCCTTTTGGATTTTGATTGGTCAGTAAGGGAGACGTGACACTGACAAACAGGCGGGGTTCCAAAAGT
Organism: Labrus mixtus; assembly: GCF_963584025.1. Taxonomy (NCBI): domain Eukaryota; kingdom Metazoa; phylum Chordata; class Actinopteri; order Labriformes; family Labridae; genus Labrus; species Labrus mixtus. The sequence continues at coordinate 108,164 of NW_026870097.1, read as the reverse complement.
TGAACTTTAAACTACAGCGACAAAACAGCTGAAGCCGAGTGCGTTTTAGTGCTGATGATGCTGAGTGCAGAAAACACTGAACGAGACGCTGCCATCGCAAAAACCCTCGTTAGTGGACTGCAGTACCCAGGGGTCAGAGTTACATACTGCTCCTTTAAATAAACTCCTCTGACGTTTACCTTCTCTGAACACTGCGTCTTTGTTGTTTGATGTGGAGTCATTAAAGGTTATGTAACGTTAGAGGTGTGTTTCATGATTCTGACTTCAGGACACCAAAACAAGTCAAACAATAAAAAAAACAAATAATTCAGCCGGGATTACGTAAAACATCATATGATGTTATGACCTGAGCCTCCAGTTTAATCCAGTTTAATGTCATGTTTCCATGGTAACACCAGCTATATAAAAACAACAACTGGAGTAATTCTGAAGACTTTTATTTAATGAAACTTTAAAAGCTCTCCTCTTCAGGACCATGTTTCACAGAACAAGTGCTTCAGAAATAATCAAACATAAGAGACACACACCAACGTTATCTAATGTGTGGTTATGTCATCGATTCCTGCAGAGAACCTGAGCTACGACTTCAACAACAACAGCTGTGACGAGGACAAGATGTGTGGACACTACACGCAGGTCAGACACACACCTAAACACACTCACACACACACGTATCTCTGAGCTGGATCTGACCTGTGTGTGTGTGTGTGTGTGTGTGTGTGTGTGTGTGTTACAGATGGTGTGGGCGGACACACACAGAGTGGGCTGTGCTGTGCATGTCTGTACTGACATGGAGGGTCTGAACTGGGGGAGAACCAACTTCCTCGTCTGCAACTACTACCCCGCGTTAGTATCACTATTAACACACAGTATCACTATTAACACAGTAACACTATTAACACACAGTATCACTATTAACACACAGTAACTCTCTTAACACACAGTATCACTGTTAACACACAGTAACTCTATTAACACACAGTATCACTATTAAAACAGTAACACTATTAACACACAGTAACTCTATTAACACACAGTATCACTGTTAACACACAGTATCACTATTAACACACAGTAACACTATTAACACACAGTATCACTATTAACACACAGTATCACTATTAACACACAGTAACTCCCTTAACACACAGTATCACTATAAACACACAGTAACACTATTAACACACAGTAACACTATTAACACAGTAACACTATTAACACACAGTATCACTATTAACACACAGTATCACTGTTAACACACAGTAACACTATTAACACACAGTATCACTATTAACACACAGTATCACTATTAACACACAGTAACACTATTAACACACAGTATCACTATTAACACAGTAACACTATTAACACACAGTATCACTATTAACACACAGTATCACTGTTAACACACAGTATCACTATTAACACAGTAACACTATTAACACACAGTATCACTATTAACACACAGTATCACTGTTAACACACAGTATCACTATTAACACACAGTAACACTATTAACACACAGTGTCACTATTAACACAGTAACACTATTAACACACAGTATCACTATTAACACACAGTATCACTGTTAACACACAGTATCACTATTAACACAGTAACACTTAACACACAGTATCACTATTAACACACAGTATCACTGTTAACACACAGTATCACTATTAACACACAGTAACACTATTAACACACAGTATCACTATTAACACACAGTATCACTGTTAACACACAGTATCACTATTAACACACAGTAACACTATTAACACACAGTAACACTATTAACACACAGTATCACTATTATATCACTATTAAAACACAGTATCACTATTAACACACAGTATCACTATAAACACACAGTAACACTATTAACACACAGTATCACTATAAACACACAGTATCACTATAAACACACAGTAACACTATAAACACACAGTAACACTATTAACACACAGTATCACTATTAACACAAAGTATCACTATAAACACACAGTAACACTATAAACACACAGTATCACTATTAACACACAGTATCACTATTAACACAGTAACACTATAAACACACAGTATCTCCATTAACACACAGTAACACTAGTAACACAAAGTATCACTATTAACACACAGTAACACTATTAACACACAGTATCACTATTAACACACAGTAACACTGGTAACACACAGTATCACCGTTAACACACAGCAACACTAGTAACACACAGTATCACTATAAACACACAGTATCACTATTAACACACAGTATCACTATTAACACACAGTAACACTGGTAACACACAGTATCACTGTTAACACACAGTAACACTGGTAACACACAGTATCACTATTAACACACAGTAACACTGGTAACACACAGTATCACTGTTAACACACAGTATCACCGTTAACACACAGTAACACTAGTAACACACAGTATCACTATAAACACACAGTAACACTATAAACACACAGTATCACTATTAACACACAGTATCACTATTAACACAGTAACACTATAAACACACAGTATCTCCATTAACACACAGTAACACTAGTAACACAAAGTATCACTATTAACACACAGTAACACTATTAACACACAGTATCACTATTAACACACAGTAACACTGGTAACACACAGTATCACCGTTAACACACAGCAACACTAGTAACACACAGTATCACTATAAACACACAGTAACACTATTAACACACAGTATCACTATTAACACACAGTAACACTGGTAACACACAGTATCACTATTATATCACTATTAAAACACAGTATCACTATACACACACAGTATCACTATTAACACACAGTATCACTATTAACACACAGTATCACTATTAACACACAGTAACACTATTAACACACAGTATCACTATAAACACACAGTATCACTATTAACACACAGTATCACTATTAACACACAGTAACACTGGTAACACACAGTATCACTGTTAACACACAGTAACACTGGTAACACACAGTATCACTATTAACACACAGTAACACTGGTAACACACAGTATCACTGTTAACACACAGTATCACCGTTAACACACAGTAACACTAGTAACACACAGTATCACTATAAACACACAGTAACACTATTAACACACAGTATCACCATTAACACACAGTAACACTATAAACACACAGTATCACTATTAACACACAGTAACACTATTAACACACAGTATCACTATTAACACACAGTATCACTATAAACACACAGTAACACTATTAACACACAGTAACACTATTAACACACAGTATCACTATTAACACACAGTATCACTATAAACACACAGTATCACTATTAACACACAGTAACACTATTAACACACAGTATCACTATTAACACACAGTAACACTATAAACACACAGTATCACTATTAACACACAGTATCACTATTAACACACAGTAACACTATAAACACACAGTATCACTATTAACACACAGTATCACTATTAACACACAGTAACACTATTAACACACAGTATCACTATTAACACACAGTATCACTATTAACACACAGTAACACTATTAACACACAGTAACACTATAAACACACAGTATCACTATTAACACACAGTAACACTATTAACACACAGTATCACTATTAACACACAGTAACACTATAAACACACAGTATCACTATTAACACACAGTATCACTATTAACACACAGTAACACTATTAACACACAGTATCACTATTAACACACAGTATCACTATTAACACACAGTAACACTATTAACAAAAGACCAAGTCATTTAGGGATCCAGACCGAGTCAAGACCGAGTCAGGGTGAAACCAAAAATGGCTGTTTCTAAAAGAACTAATGACTTCACTTCATTTGTAGTTTGATTTTTATCCCTCGGTTACGGCTGCGACCTTCCCGGGGTTACAGTCTATGTGAGTGACACGCCCCCTTTTTCATCGATACTTTTGGTCCCGGTCTCGTCTCAGTCTCTTACCACTCTGGTCTGGGGTTAGTGTGGTCTTGACTACAACCCTCTGGTACCTGTATGAAACCATCAGTACCACTGCTGCACTGCTGGAACAAGAGCTCCCCCTTGTGGACTCTTGAGTGTGTACACGTGTTCACTTTAATGTCTCATGTTGTGTTGAATAAAAATTTAAATGTTTTACTGCAAGATGGAAGAATGAACTGCTCTAACAGAGAGAGTGTGTGTGTGTGTGTGTGTGTGTTACAGAGGGAATTATGAAGGTGAGCGGCCGTACGTTGAAGGTGATTGGTGCTCCAGGTGTCCTGAGAACCTCCAGAAGTGTGAAAACAACCTCTGTGGTAGGACAAAGTCTCGTTACGCGTCCTGAAATTATTCCTGGTCTAGAATCCTTACCCTGGTTACCTGTGATCCCCAGAGCTGGTCTCTAGTTTAACTACGTCATCAGTGTACCTGAAGGTGCTCTGGACAGTTTAACTTCCTCTTTTCTCATCATCAAATCTGTCTCTAGTTCTGGTGTTTTCAAGGTTGTGGTTTCTCATACTGAATCTGTACCGTGTCGACCTTTAAAGAAGTTACATCCTGCTCCTGAGAAGTTCTTATGAATTCTGTCTTTGCGTTCTGCAGTGGACGACACACTGGACGAGATGGATGACGACGTAGACGACGGTGAGGACGAAGACGTGACAGAGATTCCTGCGACGACTGAACCCGTCATCCTGCTGGATGAGGAACCAGAGGAGGAGATAAAGGAGGAAGAGGAGGCGCACGTTCCTCCTCCTGCAACCACTGACATGTACATCCAGCTTGACACCACAGCACCACCCACAGCTCCACCCGCAGCTCCGCCCACAACAACCAGTACCCCCAGTAACACCACCACCTCTGCAGAGGACATGGAGGAAGTCCAAGCAGAAATCACCCCAGAAGAAAACACCCCAGACCCCGGCACACAGGCTCCAGACGCCCCCCCAACCACACCTGAAAGACAGGAGGAGGGGGTCAAAGTAAACGTGGAGGAGGTGGAGGTGGAGGAGGAGGAGGAGGAGGAGGAGAAGATAAAGGAGAAGGAGGAGAAAATAAAGACGGCAGAAAAAGCAGAGAGAGACATGGTTGGAAAAATATTCCAGGAAGTTACGATGAGCGCTGCTTCAGTATGTTCCCCCTCTGTCCTGTTAGCCTGCGTGACAGGGGTCCTGACTCTGAGGCTGTGAGGAGGGGGGCAAGGTGGAGGAGGAGGAGACGATACGTTCACTTCATCAGTCTCGCATTGACTGCACATGACCTTTGTAAATCAATCCTGAGGTAACAAACAGCTTCCAGTCCCTCTCTGCAGAGTAATTAATAAATCACATTAATCAGAAAACTGCTGCAGCTCTGTAAAGCTCTGTATGAAGTCCAGGCTGAGATCTGGAGCAAACACTGAGTGAGAAACCCACCGTGAAGTAAACACTGAGAGTCAATAAATGTGTCATCTGCATATAAAAAAGACAAATTTAAAGCACAGACTCTACATTAAATTGAAGGATTCTAGTAAAGTTTTAAAGGTCACATATTCTGTAAAATCCTCTTCTCCATGTTCCTCTAGTCCGTCTACAAACCCCCCCAATGATGAGAAAAGTCCATCCTCTCCGTCTTCTTCCTGCTCCACTTTTCAGAAAATGTGTGCTCAAACAGGCCG
>NW_026870097.1:82500-90000 GCF_963584025.1 Labrus mixtus | reverse complement strand
TTGATGGATGGGCTGTTAGTCCAATAAAGCTCTCAGAGAGAGACAGATTATTAATCTGATATTTACAGGAACAAATCTCCAAAAGGATCCAACAGGCCCAGAGGTTAAAGGTCAGGGACTGAATTAGCTGAGGGGACACCTAGCAGCTCCCACCTGTCACTCAAAGAGGCCACGCCCCCTAATTCTACATCTGGAGGAACTGCAGCTGTAAAGTTAGACATTTTAACATAGAGCTCTATGGGGACTGACTCACTGCAGGAGACAGACTCTAGTGGACACTGTGAGTTTTTTTGTGAGTTGGCTCCAATTTCCCATCTGGAGGTTGATGCTTTGTTGTATCATGCAGCCTTTATGAACTCAGAGAACTCCAAGAAAAGTCACAAAGTTAAAGAAGATATATATGTTGATGATATAAGTAGCTCATATTTTAACATATTTCAACATGTACTTCACTTCTCTCCCAATGGGCGCTGCATCCTCACAAAACATTTAATTTACAAACAGCTTCTTGCATAAATGCTTCTATCTCAGGAAATAATTAAACATTATGATGCAATTTATTTGGCAAACTCTGGTCCAAAGTTTCCAAAAGAAAAAGGAGATGATGAGGAAAGTAATTCATCCAGCTGTTATCACAGCTGACACTTAAATACTTCTGCGTCATGACACTCCAATACTTTCCTTCTCCGTGTGTGGCTCTCAGCTCCAGATCACTTTGTTCTTACTGAAGATAAAAAATATAATCCTCAAATAAAAAACACAGATTCATGTGTAATAATCAAGCGTCTCCTGCTGAGGAGACAGCTGAGGTTCAGGCTCAGAGAGGATCACCGGGATCTTCTGCTCAAGCTGAATGTAAATGTTTGAGCGTCTGTTGTGACACGGCTGTGAGACAAACATGATTGAGGAGGACATTTGGTTGATTTTTCTCTGATGAGACACCGGCTTTGTTAGACTGCGGGACGTCAGACAGGACATCAGGCTGCAGGACATCAGGCTGTAGGACAACAGACTGTAGGACATCAGGCTGCAGGACATCAGGCTGCAGGACATCAGGCTGTAGGACAACAGACTGTAGGACATCAGGCTGCAGGACATCAGGCTCTAGGACAACAGACTGTAGGACATCAGACTGTAGGACATCAGGCTGCAGGACATCAGGCTCTAGGACAACAGACTGTAGGACATCAGGCTGGAGGACATCAGACTGTAGGACATCAGGCTGGAGGACATCAGGCTGTAGGACATCAGACTGTAGGACATCAGGCTGGAGAACATCAGGCTGCAGGAAATCAGACTGCAGGACATCAGACTGTAGGACATCAGGCTGCAGGACATCAGGCTGTAGGACATCAGGCTGCAGGACATCAGGCTGCAGGACATCAGACTGTAGGACATCAGGACATCGGGCTGCAGGAAATCAGATTGTAGGACATCAGGCTGCAGGAAATCAGACTGTAGGACATCAGGCTGCAGGACATCAGACTGTAGGACATCAGACTGTAGGACATCAGACTGCAGGACATCAGGAAATTCAGGCTGTAGGACATCAGACTGCAGGACATCAGTCTGTAGGACATCAGACTGTAGGACATCAGGCTGTAGGACATCAGACTGCAGGACATCAGGACATCAGGCTGTAGGACATCAGACTGTAGGACATCAGACTGTAGGACATCAGGATATCAGGCTGCAGGACATCAGACTGCAGGAAATCAGGACATCAGGCTGTAGGACATCAGACTGTAGGACATCAGACTGCAGGACATCAGGACATCAGGCTGTAGGACATCAGACTGTAGGACATCAGTCTGTAGGACATCAGGCTGTAGGACATCAGACTGTAGGACATCAGGCTGGAGAACATCAGGCTGCAGGAAATCAGACTGCAGGACATCAGACTGTAGGACATCAGGCTGCAGGACATCAGGCTGTATGACATCAGGCTGCGGGACATCAGGCTGCAGGACATCAGGCTGCAGGACATCAGACTGTAGGACATCAGGACATCGGGTTGCAGGAAATCAGATTGTAGGACATCAGGCTGCAGGACATGAGACTGTAGGACATTAGGCTGCAGGAAATCAGACTGTAGGACATCAGGCTGCAGGACATCAGACTGCAGGACATCAGACTGTAGGACATCAGACTGCAGGACATCAGGACATCAGGCTGTAGGACATCAGACTGCAGGACATCAGGACATCAGACTGTAGGACATCAGACTGTAGGACATCAGGACATCAGGCTGTAGGACATCAGACTGCAGGACATCAGGCTGTAGGACATCAGACTGTAGGACATCAGACTGTAGGACATCAGGATATCAGGCTGCAGGACATCAGACTGCAGGACATCAGGACATCAGGCTGTAGGACATCAGACTGTAGGACATCAGACTGCAGGACATTAGGACATCAGGCTGTAGGACATCAGACTGTAGGACATCAGGCTGTAGGACATCAGACTGCAGGACATCAGGCTGTAGGACATCAGACTGTAGGACATCAGACTGTAGGACATCAGGACATCAGGCTGCAGGACATCAGACTGCAGGACATCAGGCTGTAGGACATCAGACTGCAGGACATCAGGCTGCAGGACATCAGGACATCAGGCTGTAGGACATCAGACTGCAGGACATCAGACTGTAGGACATCAGGACATCGGGCTGCAGGAAATCAGATTGTAGGACATCAGACTGAAGGACATCAGACTGTAGGACATTAGGCTGCAGGAAATCAGACTGTAGGACATCAGGCTGCAGGACATCAGACTGCAGGACATCAGACTGTAGGACATCAGACTGCAGGACATCAGGACATCAGTCTATAGGACATCAGGCTGTAGGACATCAGACTGCAGGACATCAGGCTGTAGGACATCAGACTGTAGGACATCAGACTGTAGGACATCAGGATATCAGGCTGCAGGACATCAGACTGCAGGACATCAGGACATCAGGCTGTAGGACATCAGACTGTAGGACATCAGACTGCAGGACATCAGGACATCAGACTGTAGGACATCAGACTGTAGGACATCAGTCTGTAGGACATCAGGCTGTAGGACATCAGACTGCAGGACATCAGGCTGTAGAACATCAGACTGTAGGACATCAGACTGTAGGACATCAGGACATCAGGCTGCAGGACATCAGACTGCAGGACATCAGGACATCAGGCTGTAGGACATCAGACTGCAGGACATCAGGCTGCAGGACATCAGGCTGCAGGACATCAGGACATCAGGCTGTAGGACATCAGACTGCAGGACATCAGGCTGCAGGACATCAGACTGCAGGACATCAGGCTGCAGGACATCAGGCTACAGGACATCAAGCTGCAGGACGTCAGGCTGCAGGACATCAGGCTGCAGGACATCAGACTGCAGGACATCAGACTGTAGGACATCAGACTGCAGGACATCAGGCTGCAGGACGTCAGGCTGCAGGACATCAGGCTGTAGGACATCAGGCTGCAGGATATCAGACTGTAGGACATCAGGCTGGAGAACATCAGGCTGCAGGAAATCAGACTGCAGGACATCAGACTGTAGGACATCAGGCTGCAGGACATCAGGCTGTAGGACATCAGGCTGCAGGACATCAGGCTGCAGGACATCAGACTGTAGGACATCAGGACATCGGGCTGCAGGAAATCAGATTGTAGGACATCAGGCTGCAGGAAATCAGACTGTAGGACATCAGGCTGCAGGACATCAGACTGTAGGACATCAGACTGTAGGACATCAGACTGCAGGACATCAGGAAATTCAGGCTGTAGGACATCAGACTGCAGGACATCAGTCTGTAGGACATCAGACTGTAGGACATCAGGCTGTAGGACATCAGACTGCAGGACATCAGGACATCAGGCTGTAGGACATCAGACTGTAGGACATCAGACTGTAGGACATCAGGATATCAGGCTGCAGGACATCAGACTGCAGGAAATCAGGACATCAGGCTGTAGGACATCAGACTGTAGGACATCAGACTGCAGGACATCAGGACATCAGGCTGTAGGACATCAGACTGTAGGACATCAGTCTGTAGGACATCAGGCTGTAGGACATCAGACTGTAGGACATCAGGCTGGAGAACATCAGGCTGCAGGAAATCAGACTGCAGGACATCAGACTGTAGGACATCAGGCTGCAGGACATCAGGCTGTATGACATCAGGCTGCGGGACATCAGGCTGCAGGACATCAGGCTGCAGGACATCAGACTGTAGGACATCAGGACATCGGGTTGCAGGAAATCAGATTGTAGGACATCAGGCTGCAGGACATGAGACTGTAGGACATTAGGCTGCAGGAAATCAGACTGTAGGACATCAGGCTGCAGGACATCAGACTGCAGGACATCAGACTGTAGGACATCAGACTGCAGGACATCAGGACATCAGGCTGTAGGACATCAGACTGCAGGACATCAGGACATCAGACTGTAGGACATCAGACTGTAGGACATCAGGACATCAGGCTGTAGGACATCAGACTGCAGGACATCAGGCTGTAGGACATCAGACTGTAGGACATCAGACTGTAGGACATCAGGATATCAGGCTGCAGGACATCAGACTGCAGGACATCAGGACATCAGGCTGTAGGACATCAGACTGTAGGACATCAGACTGCAGGACATTAGGACATCAGGCTGTAGGACATCAGACTGTAGGACATCAGGCTGTAGGACATCAGACTGCAGGACATCAGGCTGTAGGACATCAGACTGTAGGACATCAGACTGTAGGACATCAGGACATCAGGCTGCAGGACATCAGACTGCAGGACATCAGGCTGTAGGACATCAGACTGCAGGACATCAGGCTGCAGGACATCAGGACATCAGGCTGTAGGACATCAGACTGCAGGACATCAGACTGTAGGACATCAGGACATCGGGCTGCAGGAAATCAGATTGTAGGACATCAGACTGAAGGACATCAGACTGTAGGACATTAGGCTGCAGGAAATCAGACTGTAGGACATCAGGCTGCAGGACATCAGACTGCAGGACATCAGACTGTAGGACATCAGACTGCAGGACATCAGGACATCAGTCTATAGGACATCAGGCTGTAGGACATCAGACTGCAGGACATCAGGACATCAGGCTGTAGGACATCAGACTGTAGGACATCAGACTGCAGGACATCAGGACATCAGACTGTAGGACATCAGACTGTAGGACATCAGTCTGTAGGACATCAGGCTGTAGGACATCAGACTGCAGGACATCAGGCTGTAGAACATCAGACTGTAGGACATCAGACTGTAGGACATCAGGACATCAGGCTGCAGGACATCAGACTGCAGGACATCAGGACATCAGGCTGTAGGACATCAGACTGCAGGACATCAGGCTGCAGGACATCAGGCTGCAGGACATCAGGACATCAGGCTGTAGGACATCAGACTGCAGGACATCAGGCTGCAGGACATCAGACTGCAGGACATCAGGCTGCAGGACATCAGGCTACAGGACATCAAGCTGCAGGACGTCAGGCTGCAGGACATCAGGCTGCAGGACATCAGACTGCAGGACATCAGACTGTAGGACATCAGACTGCAGGACATCAGGCTGCAGGACGTCAGGCTGCAGGACATCAGGCTGTAGGACATCAGGCTGCAGGATATCAGACTGTAGGACATCAGGCTGCAGGACGTCAGGCTGCAGGACGTCAGGCTGCAGGACATCAGACTGTAGGACATCAGGACATCAGACTGCAGGACATCAGACTGTAGGATACTTTAGGACATCAGACTGTAGGACATCAGACTGTAGGACAACAGGCTGTAGGACATCAGACTGTAGGACATCAGGACATCAGGCTGCAGGACATCAGACTGCAGGACATCAGGACATCAGGCTGCAAGACGTCAGGCTTTAGGACATCAGGCTGTAGGACATCAGGCTGCAGGACATCAGACTGTAGGACATCAGACTGTAGGACATCAGGCTGCAGGACGTCAGGCTGCAGGACATCAGACTGTAGGACACTTTAGGACATCAGGCTGTAGGACATCAGGCTGCAGGACATCAGACTGTAGGACATCAGACTGTAGGACATCAGGCTGTAGGACATCAGACTGTAGGACACTTTAGGACATCAGACTGTAGAACATCAGACTGTAGGACATCAGGCTGCAGGACATCAGACTGTAGGACATCAGGACATCAGACTGTAGGACATCAGACTGTAGGACATCAGGCTGGAGAACATCAGGCTGCAGGAAATCAGACTGCAGGACATCAGACTGTAGGACATCAGGCTGCAGGACATCAGGCTGTAGGACATCAGGCTGCAGGACATCAGGCTGCAGGACATCAGACTGTAGGACATCAGGACATCAGGCTGTAGGACATCAGACTGCAGGACATCAGGCTGCAGGACATCAGACTGTAGGACATCAGGACATCGGGCTGCAGGAAATCAGATTGTAGAACATCAGGCTGCAGGACATCAGACTGCAGGACATCAGACTGTAGGACATCAGACTGCAGGACATCAGGACATCAGTCTGTAGGACATCAGATTGTAGGACATCAGGACATTAGGCTGTAGGACATCAGACTGCAGGACATCAGGCTGTAGGACATCAGACTGTAGGACATCAGACTGTAGGACATCAGGATATCAGGCTGCAGGACATCAGACTGCAGGACATCAGGACATCAGGCTGTAGGACATCAGACTGTAGGACATCAGACTGCAGGACATCAGGACATCAGACTGTAGGACATCAGTCTGTAGGACATCAGGCTGTAGGACATCAGACTGCAGGACATCAGGCTGTAGGACATCAGACTGTAGGACATCAGGACATCAGGATGCAGGACATCAGACTGCAGGACATCAGGACATCAGGCTGTAGGACATCAGACTGCAGGACATCAGGCTGCAGGACATCAGGCTGCAGGACATCAGGACATCAGGCTGTAGGACATCAGACTGCAGGACATCAGGCTGCAGGACATCAGACTGCAGGACATCAGGCTGCAGGACGTCAGGCTGCAGGACATCAGACTGCAGGACATCAGGCTGCAGGACATCAGGCTACAGGACATCAGGCTGCAGGACGTCAGGCTGCAGGACATCAGGCTGCAGGACATCAGACTGCAGGACATCAGACTGTAGGACATCAGACTGCAGGACATCAGGCTGCAGGACGTCAGGCTGCAGGACATCAGGCTGTAGGACATCAGGCTGCAGGATATCAGACTGTAGGACATCAGGCTGCAGGACGTCAGGCTGCAGGACGTCAGGCTGCAGGACATCAGGCTGCAGGACATCAGACTGTAGGACATCAGGACATCAGACTGCAGGACATCAGACTGTAGGACACTTTAGGACATCAGACTGTAGGACATCAGACTGTAGGACAACAGGCTGTAGGATATCAGACTGTAGGACATCAGGACATCAGGCTGCAGGACATCAGACTGCAGGACATCAGGACATCAGGCTGCAAGACGTCAGGCTTTAGGACA
>NW_026870097.1:62500-77500 GCF_963584025.1 Labrus mixtus | reverse complement strand
CAATATATAAAATATAATTTAAAAATGTAAAATATAAAAAATAAAAAACACAAAATGTACAAAACATGGAACTTTAACTCCATGTTATTGATCAAAATACTGACAAACTTCCACGTGCTACAGAACGTCATTCTTCCACTGTGTTAGTGCAGCATTAGGCCGGATGGCAGCAACCACTGACCGGAGCTACAGCGCCCACTAGTGGTGTGAGGCGACGGTGCACCAACTCCTTCAGCTGAAACAACGGTCTCCTCGTCTGGTTATCAAACTCACATGTTGATACCTCAGTCTCGTGTGTGAGTGAGGATTGTAATGTTAAACATCGGTTCAAACTGTCCTCATGTCTGGTCTCCACACGTTAACATTTCAACGACTCGTATAGCCGGCCTACGAAAAGCTGAGCCCCCCGTGCATCAGTTCTAATTGTTTTCATGGAGGAAATGTCAAAACAAACTATCTTCTCAAAAGAGCTTCTTATAAACTCTCCATCTAAAAAAATCAAGAATGACTTTCACAGCTATAAAAAGGTTTTACCCATCAGAGGTTTCATCTGGTTCCTCAGACTATCATTCAGAAAGATGGGATAGAAATACTGCAGGTCAGTTCTCTCACGGTGTTTATCGGGGGGGTCTGCAGAGATTATCCCCACCTTCAGGAAGCTGCTGCTGGGCTGGAACAGAGACCTGCACTCTCTCCTGCTCTCAACATAATGGCTCCTTTATCTTTTTATATAAAGAGAGTATGAATCATATGCCACGTTATGTAACACTGTTGTAGTCATGCAGCTAAAAAGTTAGAAACAAAAGAAGTGAGTGACCTAAACTCCCACTGTGCCACAGTGTAGCTGCCTCTGTCCTGGATCCATGCTGCAGATAACACTTGAAGACCAGGTCCTGTTTTTAAATAAACCTTTTGGAAAGACATGAATTCTTACTTCTTGGAACGTTTCTGTTCCCAGATGGAGACTGAGCGTTGACTGAAAGCTTTTATTTAGCTTTTATCACATGTGCTGAGTGAGTACAATCCAGTCTCTGATCTGTACTGGTGTTCTCTCTCCTCAGGCCAAAACTCGAGAACCCACCCATCACCGACAGCGGGAGGAGCTTCATTACGTGGACGAGTACGGCCAGCCAATCAATGTGCAGGTTGAGACCAGGAGGGGTCATGGTCACAGGCGGCGGCGGTCCCATTGTGCCAACGAGTGCAGCGGCCCGACAGAGAGACACTGGGAGGCCCTGAGAGCCATGGGACTGGTGGAGGGGGAGGTGGTCCAGGGAGAGGCCTACAGTGCAGGGTGAGTTAGGGATGTTGATGTGAAGAGCTGCAGATAACGTTCTTTAAATCGTGTGTTTGCACCCACAACAAGCAGCCTCATGAACGTTCACAAGCAGCCTCACAAGCAGCCTCATGAACGTTCACAAGCAGCTTCATGAACATTCACAAGCAGCCTAATGAACGTTCACAAGCAGCCTCGTGAACGTTCACGAGCAGCTTCATGAACATTCACAAGCAGCCTCATGAACGTTCACAAGCAGCCTCACAAGCAGCCTCATGAACGTTCACAAGCAGCCTCACAAGCAGCCTCATGAACGTTCACAAGCAGCCTCATGAACGTTCACAAGCAGCTTCATGAACGTTCACAAGCAGCCTCATGAACGTTCACAAGCAGCTTCATGAACGTTCACAAGCAGCCTCATGAACGTTCACAAGCAGCTTCAAGAACGTTCACAAGCAGCTTCATGAACATTCACAAGCAACCTCATGAATGTTCACAAGCAGCCTCATGAACGTTCACAAGCAGCTTCATGAATGTTCACAAGCAGCCTCATGAATGTTCACAAGCAGCCTCACAAGCAGCTTCATGAATGTTCACAAGCAGTCTCATGAACGTTCACAAGCAGCCTCATGAACGTTCACAAGCAGCTTCATGAACGTTCACAAGCAGCCTCACAAGCAGCCTCATGAACGTTCACAAGCAGCCTCATGAACGTTCACAAGCAGCCTCATGAACGTTCACAAGCAGCTTCATGAACGTTCACAAGCAGCCTCACAAGCAGCCTCATGAACGTTCACAAGCAGCCTCATGAACGTTCACAAGCAGCCTCATGAACGGTCACAAGCAGCTTCATGAACGTTCACCAGCAGCCTCATGAACGTTCACAAGCAGCTTCATGAATGTTCACAAGCAGCTTCATGAACGTTCACCAGCAGCCTCATGAACGTTCACAAGCAGCTTCATGAACATTCACAAGCAGCCTCATGAACGTTCACAAGCAGCCTCATGAATGTTCACAAGCAGCCTCACAAGCAGCCTCATGAACGTTCACAAGCAGCTTCATGAACGTTCACAAGCAGCCTCATGAACGTTCACAAGCAGCTTCATGAACGTTCACAAGCAGCTTCATGAACATTCACAAGCAGCCTCATGAATGTTCACAAGCAGCCTCATGAACGTTCACAAGCAGCTTCATGAATGTTCACAAGCAGCCTCATGAATGTTCACAAGCAGCCTCACAAGCAGCTTCATGAAAGTTCACAAGCAGCCTCATGAACGTTCACAAGCAGCTTCATGAACATTCACAAGCAGCCTCATGAACGTTCACAAGCAGCCTCGTGAACGTTCACGAGCAGCTTCATGAACATTCACAAGCAGCTTCATGAACGTTCACAAGCAGCCTCGTGAACGTTCACGAGCAGCTTCATGAACATTCACAAGCAGCTTCATGAACGTTCACAAGCAGCCTCATGAACGTTCACAAGCAGCCTCACAAGCAGCCTCATGAACGTTCACAAGCAGCTTCATGAACATTCACAAGCAGCCTCATGAACGTTCACAAGCAGCCTCGTGAACGTTCACGAGCAGCTTCATGAACATTCACAAGCAGCTTCATGAACGTTCACGAGCAGCCTCGTGAACGTTCACAAGCAGCCTCATGAACGTTCACAAGCAGCCTCACAAGCAGCCTCATGAACGTTCACAAGCAGCCTCACAAGCAGCCTCATGAACGTTCACAAGCAGCCTCATGAACGTTCACAAGCAGCTTCATGAACGTTCACAAGCAGCCTCATGAACGTTCACAAGCAGCTTCATGAACGTTCACAAGCAGCCTCATGAACATTCACAAGCAGCTTCATGAACGTTCACAAGCAGCTTCATGAACGTTCACAAGCAGCTTCATGAACGTTCACAAGCAGCTTCATGAACGTTCACATGCAGCTTCATGAACGTTCACAAGCAGCCTCATGAACGTTCACAAGCAGCTTCATGAACGTTCACAAGCAGCTTCATGAACATTCACAAGCAGCCTCATGAATGTTCACAAGCAGCCTCATGAACGTTCACAAGCAGCTTCATGAATGTTCACAAGCAGCCTCATGAATGTTCACAAGCAGCTTCATGAACGTTCACAAGCAGCTTCATGAACATTCACAAGCAGCTTCATGAACGTTCACGAGCAGCCTCGTGAACGTTCACAAGCAGCCTCACAAGCAGCCTCATGAACGTTCCCCCCCCAGTGTCTCTACATAGGTCAAAAGAACATCATGCTATTGGAAGATACAAAGTAAGAGTAAAGGATCAGGGTAGCTGTTTGTTAACACGTGGGGAATGGTTTGAGGACTGTTTTTTCTTTGGTAAAAACCCAGAGAAGGTGCAGACAATATGGAATAGAATGAACCGATGGGAAAGAGGTTAAAGTCAGTGTTTGAAAATGGGTAAAGGATTGTTATTGGGGGTAAGAAGGTTGGGAAAAGGGTGTTTTAATAGAGACTGGACATTTGGTAAGATGGTAAACGTTCTGTTGTGGGCAGAGACTAAAGTATAAAAACAGGGTACAAGTTTGGGACGAGGGAGCGAAATCATCATCATGGCAGAAAAAGGCCAAACTAGGTCTAGTAATGGTTCATAAAAAGTCAATTAACTGAGTTTGGGGTGCGCCAGGTAGCCTTGTGGTTATATTGCGCGGCTGTAAAGATAAAGTTAAAGATAAAGATAAACTTTATTGATCCCCCGTGGGGGAAATTTGTGCATTACAGCAGCTCCAGAAAACAGGAATATAATTATTAAAAATAAAAATAGAAGTTAAAATCAAATCAAACATATTTACATTCAGTTAAATAAAAAAATACAATAATGTAAAGTTACACAGTAACTACAAAAAAACTACAAAAAAGGTTTTGTTCACAGAGTGTGTAGCATGAGGTGGTGATGCTGTTAAAGAGTCTGATTAAACAGTCTGATGGCAGATGGGATGAACGACCTGCGGTAGCGCTCTGTCTTGCAGGGTGGGTGTTTCAGTCTGCTGCTGAAGGAGCTGCTCAGGGCCCCCACAGTGTCATGCAGGGGGTGAGAGGGGTTGTCCATGATGGATGTCAGCTTCACTAACATCCTCCTCTCACCCACCTCCTCTACAGAGTCCAGAGGACAGTCCAAGACAGAACTGGCCCTCCTGACCAGTCTGTTCAGTCTCTTCTTGTCTCTCTCTGTGCTCCCTCCTCCCCAGCAGACCACTGCATAGAAAAGTGCAGACGCCACCACAGTGTCATAAAAAGTCCTTAACAGAGTCCTGCACACTCCAAAGGACCTCAGTCGTCTCAGCAGGTGAAGTCGACATTGGCCCTTCTTGTACAGGACGTCGGTGTTGTGGGACCAGTCCAGTTTATTGTTGAGGTGAACACCCAGGTATTTGTACGTCTCCACCCTCTCGATGTCCAAGCCCTGGATGTTCAGCGGTGCAGTCTGGGGTGACTTCCTGTCAATCACCATCTCCTTTGTCTTGCTGGCGTTGAGCTGAAGGTGGTTGAGCTCACTCCAGTCGACAAAGTCCATGATGACCTGCCTGTACTCCTGTTCGCTCCCCTTAGACACACACCCCACGATGGCTGTGTCATCGGAGAACTTCTGCAGGTGGCAGCTCCCAGAGTTGTAACAGAAGTCCGAGGTGTACAGGGTGAAGAGAAAAGGGGAGAGAACTGTCCCCTGAGGGGCCCCTGTACTGCAGACCACCATGTCAGACTCACAGTCCTGAAGCCTCACGTACTGTGGTCTGTTGGTGAGGTAGTCCGTTGTCCATGCAGCCAGGTGACGGTCCACTCCCGCCCTCTCTAGCTTCCCCCTGAGCAGTGCAGGCTGGATGGTGTTAAAGGCACTGGAGACCCTCACAGTGCTGCCGGTGTTCTCCAGGTGAGTCCAGGATCTCTGCAGCAGGTAGGTGACGGCTGGTAGGCGAACTGCAGAGGATCCAGATTAGAAGTCACCAGGGGGCGGAGGTTGTTGAGGACGATCCACTCCATGGTCTTCATCAGGTGAGAGGTGAGGGCCACAGGTCTGAAGTGGTTAGGCTCCCTGGGGTGAGATGTCTTTGGGACTGGCACCACGCAGGCAGTCTTCCACACAGTCGGGACCCTCTCCAGCCTCAGGCTCAGGTTGAAGATGTGCAGAAGGACCTCACAGAGCTGGTCTGCACAGTCCTTCAGGAGTCTGGAGCTGATGCTGTCGGGACCTGTGGCCTTCCTCGCCTTGATCTTCCTCAGCTGACTTCTCACCTGATCAGCTGTTATGGAGAGACCGTCGGAGGAGGAGGAGGAGGAGGAAGAAGAGGAGGGGGTTGTTGGGGGGTCGTCTGAGGAGGAGGAGGAGAGGGCTGTTGAGGGGGGTGGCAGGGTACTCAGGGTACTCAGATGGAGTGTCTGAGAAGCAGGCTGGTCTGCACTCTGGTGGGTGGGGGTGGGGTTGGGAGCAGAATCAAATCTGTTGAAGAACAGATTCAGTTAATTTGCCCACTCCCTGTCTCCTGCTTCAGGGCCCTTCCCACGCCTTCTGCTGTGACCTGAGATGTTATTCAGGTCCCTCCAGACTTCTCTTGCATTTTTATGTTGTAATTGCTCCTCCATCTTTGCCCGGTAGCTGGTTTTCCCCTCCTTGATTTTTTTCTTTAGCTCCTTCTGCACCCTCCTCAGCTCCTCTCTATCTCCAGATCTAAAAACCCTTCTCTTTTCATTGAGCAGGGTTTTCAGCTCAGGGGTCACCCAGGGTTTGTTGTTGGAGAAACACTGTATTTTTTTGGTGGGTACAGTGTTCTCAACACAGAAGTTTATGTAATCTGTGATGCAGTGAGTTAAACCGTCGATGTCCTCCCCGTGTGGGCTGCACAGCACCTCCCAGTCAGTGGTGTCGAAGCAGTCCTGCAGCGCCTCAGTGGCCTCCTTAGACCACTTCTTCACATACCTGGTTGTGGGGGGTTGTTTTTTTCACCATAGGTATGTAAATGGACTGCAGTCTCACCAGGTTGTGGTCTGAGCGGCCCAGGGGGGGAGGGGTGATGATCTGTATGCATCCTTGGTGTTTGCATACAGTAAGTCCAAAGTTTTATTGTCCCTGGTATGGCAGTCAACATACTGAGTGAAAGTAGGGAGAGTGGCAGACAGGGAAGCGTGATTAAAGTCTCCTGAGATGAGAATAAGAGACTGGGGGTGTGATGTCTGTAGCTGAGACACTACACTGTGGATGAGTTCACAGGCTGCTGCAGCGTCTGCCGAGGGGGGGGGATGTAAACAGTCACCGCGATCACGTGTGAAAACTCCCTCGGCAGGTAATATGGCCGAATGCCTACAGCCAGCAGCTCCACATCCTTCATGCAGCGCTGCATGAACTGCATGATGCTACACTCTCTGTACTCCCTCTGAAGCCGGGTGAGCGCCGTCAGCTCCTCCATCTTATTAGGGAGAGATCTTACATGCGCTGATGGTTTGTACCGTCTTTTCTTTTCCCGACACTTCACTCCGGCTCTGCATCCCCTTCTCTTCCTCCGTAGTTCTGCGGGGATGTCCGGTCTTTCGGCTGGATGTAACCGAGGTTGGCACAGCGCAGTCAGCTGTTCACGGGTGTAAACAATGGAGCCGTGACTGAATGGGTCTCCCGAGGAAGTTTTAAAGAGTCCACAGAGAGAGAAAAACAACAACAATACTCCAAAAAGAAGAATATCCATGTTTGCTGTTTGGAGTTGGAGTTACTCGCAAAGTTACAGCAACAAAAAGTAAATATTAACAAAATAAACTAAAAAACAATAACGAGTCCTCGTCACAGGGGCTGTGGGTTCAAATCCGACCTCTGCCCTTTGCTGCATGTCATCCCCCCCAACATTTCCTGTCTCTCCTCAAATGTCCTGTCTCATAAAGTCAAGAATGCCAAAAAAATACCTTAGATGGAAGAACTGAGTTTGAAGGTACAAGAATAAGACTTCTCCTTCTGTCTATCGATGACTCAATGGAGCGACAGTTTTCAGTTTGCAAGTTCAGCGCAGTGTTGCATCGAGTCCCTGGGCGCTGTAATACATATTCATGAGTGGAAGGTTGTTCTGCAGAGACAGCTGTCAGTGCAACACATGCTATGATTATACATGAAGACTATAAATATTCATCCAGGAATTTACATTTCACCGGTCAGTCCACTTCCACCCATGCACATCTGAGCAATAAATAACCCAACGTGATCTGAGAGCTGACTCATGAATTCTCTTTAGCACCTTTAAAACATGACCTCACTGCTTCCCCTGCACAGGCCTTACTATGGTCACATGACCGTGTCACCTGACCTGTACATGATGTCACCTGATGGCTATGCACCCAACGGCTACCTGGCCAGATCAAACGACCAGCATCCGGGTAACAGCTACCTACCCAGCGTCTCCTACAGCTTAGATCACCTGGACAGACTGGAATACCAGGTGATTTATCGGTTTTGTTTTGCAGACATAATAACCAATAAAAAGTCACATTTTCACCCCAATTTCTACGTATCTCTGATTTTATAGCAGGCTCCAGAAATGTTGCCCTACCAGCCCAACTCAGAGAGCTGTCTGATTGGCTGCTACAACACGGAGGAGATGGAGTCCAATCATTTCCAAAGACAGGTAGTTTCTTCATTTCTCAGAAACATCTTCAACCCTCTCTCTGCTTCATGTCATTCTCTTACCTTCTGTCTGGTCATGGAACTCTTCTACTTTCTGGTTTCTCCACTTGTCATGTTTAGAGTCATTATGGAGACCAAAAGAGGTGTGACACAGTGGGCAGAGTACAAACCTGGAATCCTTCAGCTGTCATCTGATGATGCTTTTAAGCCTCTGATTAATCTATGTTCAGGATTCTGCGTAAAGAAGAATGATCTGCAGGCACAGGACCAGATTTGGATGTTGGAAGTGTTCTGGGTTTAGTTTAGGTAGTAAAAGAATTCATTATCATTTCAGCTGGCTTTGGCTGTACACAGGAAAACAGTTTGTGAGAGGCGCAGAGAGCCAAAGAGGCAAAAAGGAATCCACCGTAAAGGGATACTGGAACATATCAGCGGTTATCGATGGAGGATTCGTTTTATTGAAATATTTGAAACAACATCTACATACCAGTGCAGCCAGTCTGCACTCCATTCCTGCTCCTCAGGTTGTTAGTCAGACTGCAAATGAAGTCCTTTACTGCTAACTGTTGTCTTTACCTGATGACCTGAAAATGTGCCAGCTGCTCAAAGAGGCAAATATCATTGTTATGGGTTCCATATCTGCTTTAGATTTCAGATCACCTAGATGCCGTTTCTCAACTCCATTTGTGTGTTTTAAGTTGCTTGACAGTTTACTAGTATGAAGAGATAGTCTTCTCCAGGATATCCAGTATTTAGATATCTTTAGGCTGTACCAGACTTTACTTGTTGTAACCTGAATGACTCCTCTCTTATTTCCTCCTCAGTCGGAGTATTGCCCTCCGTGGCGGTCAGATCGCCATCTTGGATACCTTCCTCTCAGTGAGCTCGACAGCGGGCTGGGATGTGGTCCAGACAGCCCGAACCACAGGATGCCGCTTTCTGAGGCCGAGACGGACGCCATGTCGTCGCTGCCGGGTCACACCCCTTCCTCCCAAGGCTCCTCCTCTTCCTCCGAGTCTCTGATCTCCTCTGAACCCAGCGACTCAGGCTTCCACAGCGTCAGCACGGGCGAGCACAGACGACTGCACAAGATTCACGGGAACCACGCCCATCGACAAACTCACCACCTTCGATCAGGCCACTCCCCCAGAGAGCAGAGAGGACGCTGGGATTTGGAGTCCATCCCCGAGACGACTCCGATGACTCACGCCGGCACACCACAGGCTTCCCGCTGCACTGTGGGTAACAGCACGACTACAACAGTTCACTTTCACAGAGCGGAGAGGAGTCCCACCTTACCTCGCCACCGCTCGCCTCCGTCTCCTTCTGTCGGTTAGTAAAATTACATCATCCATCTCTGCCGACCCTACAGTTTGTCTCTCAAGGGGCCGAGGGGAGATTTTTCCCTGGCGTACGGTGTAGGACTAAATGAAGATTTAATATTTGAAAACTTCTGTCTCTCTGCAGGTTGTCGTACTGAACCGTGCCAGCGGAGGGCGCTGTGGTTGGAGCAGCAACAAGGAGGAGGAAGGACAACAGAGGCTCCAGGGAGAAGTCGAACAATAACAGATCTGAGTGAAGGTCAACGCCGTCGCAGGGCCAGTCATCCCAACACGACGGATCCAAACACGCAACAAAACAGCCTTCAAACCAGCCAACCGGGGAACGCCAACAGCACGCCGGGGCCGAGGAGCAGGGCCAGTTATCCCAGTAACTGCCACTCCACCAGTCACCTCAGTTTGGACAGAACCAGTCTGACCAATCAGCAGAACTCACTGAGGAGCAGCAGAGGTTCAACCCGCAGCCGGGAGGACGACTCGCTCTCTAAGAGTCCGGGTTCTGGTTCAAGCGGGACATCGGACTGGCGTGGCATTCAGACTCTCGGGAATCGAACCAGCAATCCCAAAGGTCCGTCTGGTCCTCTGTACAGCACGCTCGGAGCCCCGCAGTGCAGCCCTCGCTCTCCACCTTCCCCCCGCTCCAGACTGTCCAATCCAAAGTCCGTCAGAAACCAGCTGCTCAGAGCCAGAGCTTACCGGCTGGCCAGGGAACGCAGTGAGGTGACGACGGATGAAGAGGTCCGAGGCGGGGACAGGGGGGGCGGAGAGGATGGGGACGAAGGCAGATGGGCGGGGCGGTACTGGAACCGGACCGAGAGGAGACGACATCTGGCACTGTCAAGGCAACACAGAGAGAGGAGGGTAGGAGGAGAAGAGCACGGCGGGGGGCTTCAGGGGGCGCTGTCGTCTCAGACGGTGCTGGAGCTGAGTCACATGAAACAAAACCGACTGAGGAACAGCAAGCTGCTCGATGATTGGACGACGGTGGAGGAGCTGCTGACTCATGGGACCCGGGTGGAGAGTGACAACCAGCTGTGTCCCAGTCCTCTGTTATCGGTTACTACTGTCTGATGGAGACCTCCGACATACAGTCACACTTTCTGTAACCGTTGGTTATTGGAAACGTCCAATCAGAGCTCAGGCCCGGACTCGTGTGGACTGTTGGGACCAAACTAGACACACAAGTTTTGGTCTGACGTGAATATTTTGCTGACAGAGGTCATGGATTGCACAAAGGTCAAATTATTTTGAAAACTTTAATTACATGTTGGTCCAGAAATTTAAGTCAAGAACATCAAATTAATAACAGAAATCAGTTAATGCTGCAGTGAAGCCAGCGGTCCAATCAAACACTTTGCAGGCAGGTCAGTTTTTAAGACATTTTTTTATGGGACTTATGTTGGAATTTAAATGAATCCGGATCTCATGGGAAGTTCTGACTTAAAGTGTTGGAGCCTCAAAGTGTTTCTTCAAACGGCTCGAGGACCAACAGAAATACTGAAAAAGTGTCCAGAGCTACAGAGAGGTTCAAATCCTACCGATGATGAACAACAGTTCAGTCCGAGGAGACCCTCTTATCAAACCCTGACTATAAGGAGATCCTGCAGGTTTGTACACTACAGACAGCCTCCGAATCTGCTGTGGTTACAGACTCAGAATGACTGGTCGGCTTCTTCACACACCAGACGGCCTGCGAGCTGTTGGAAACATCACACATCGCTTGTGTTGCCTTGTGACAAAGTGTCTCCATTTTCCTTTTTTTTGGTTTAACTGAAAACTCTTGGAAAATTATGAAACAGGAATTCTGCACCTTAATAATCAAACTCTAAAAATCAAAACTGCTGTGACAATTTGGGAAATACTGATTCACTTCCTGGTTGATAGTAAATGAGAAGGCTCTCGCGTCCTATTCTTCAATATGAAGCTCAACCCAGAACAACGAGGTTAAAAAAAAAAGTAGCTTGGCTTGAGTCTGTGGAAATAGTTCAGCATGAAATTACCCTTCAAAGTAAAACTATTAAACGTGTTCAGGCAAAAAGCAAAACGTTTTTTCATGCGAGGCAGTTTCATATAAATCCAATGTAAGCTCAAATCCAGCCGGGTCCCATGACACGAAAAAAAGCAAACAACGATTGATTTTTCAACTCACACAAAAAAATCCACCTAAGCATTGATTTCCTGAAATGGGGGTTATCAGGGTTAAATGTCACGTTTAATTTTGATCAAACTGTTGAATTCAGTTTTGTTAAAAATCTGAAAATGTTTGTTTATTTTCATATTCTGTTCAAATGTGAAGGAGACGAGTGTTCAGGTCAGTCAGACTTTTTTCAACTCAATATAAAAGGGAATCTGTGTGTGTGTGTGTGTGTGTGTGATGATAGAAAGTTTGATACTAACCTGTCAGTAGTGTTTAGCCAAAGATTTCTTGTCCTTTGTGTTTCCTGAACAAGATGAACTCTGTAATGTAAAAGTATATTTTAGAACCATATTTTACTTTTTTATATATTTTATTGATTTGAACGCCCTGCTCTGCTCGTGTGTGTGTCTGTGTGCAGAAACCAGCTCTCGGTCTGAACCTAGCATTCTAACTCCTGATTAGTACCGAGCTGCTCTGAAGTCTGTTGTGTTAAAGGTTAATAAAATGACCACGCTCATGCTGGTTATAGAGCACGTTACACGCTGATCAAGATAACTGTGTTAGCATGCAGCTAGCTCATTTAGCCCGTCAGCTTCTATATCTTCGTCTGAGGCCGAGCGAAAGTCTTTCAACTCTTCTCGCTGAGGATTCTTAAAAAAGGGAAATATGTTTTTAAGAAAATCAAAACTGTGACTCGACTTCTGTTTTTGGTACTCCTGATCCTCACCGATCACATTCACTTTTAAGTAACGCAAGAGAATGGCAAAGTCCAGTTAGCAGCGTTAGCACCAGCGCTAGTTTGGTTACGTCTGCCATCGCACTAATCTCATGTCAACAAAAGTGACGGCGCCGCACGATGACGTCACACGGAGGAGAAACCGGCGCACAGCGTGACGTCTACACAGAAACACCTTAAACTGAGTTTCTGAACATCTTCACCCTGGAAGGAGTTTTACTAACGGAGAGTCACTCATCACAAGATCCACACAACGACATAAACACTCATCAAAACACAGAAAAAACACACTAAGCTAAGCTAAGCTAAGCTAAGCTAACCTGCTAACATGAGATGCTTACCTTGAAAGAATTCTGAATATAAAATGTGGGTTACGTTTCTGTCCTAACTTCTATTAAAGTTATTAGAATAATAATTGAAAGAAAAACTAAGCAGCATCTGGGTTCATGTTCTCCAGGTTTGGTGGATCTGGTCCTGGTTTGGTGGATCTGGTCCTGGTTTGGTGGATCTGGTCCTGGTTTGGCTGTGTGCAATAATCAAACTCTGACCTGCAGTCTGTGTCCATCAGCTCTGTCCTGTGCTCAGGTCTATATGATGTCATGATGTCATGATGAGAGGCGAGGGACGCTTGGATGTTTTTTTTTGAGTGTTTTCATGCACCCTGTGACCTCAAAAATGTACGTGACGTTTGGATCATGACGTCCATGAAGCTGTCGGGCCGAGCGGCAGCCGGAGAGATGTTTGTAAGGTGATGTCAGTAAACTGTGAAAATCCAAACAGCCTGTTGTGACTTTAACTTTCTGTTTCCAGGTTTACTCCCTGGGACGTTTTGAAAGTCCTTTCTGTCTTCTGTCTTTCCACATAAAATGAAAGAGGACAGCTGCAGAGAGACAGGGAGAAGTGGGGGAGGGGGGTGAGACATAACCTCTAGGCTATTATACACCGCTACTCCAATCATTTTGTCTTTTACAACCTACAGGATGTAAACAAACTAGAGCTGTTACCGATTACATTTAATCAAGATTAGTCGCATGTTTGACATTCCAATTATTTTGCATTTCAAAATAAAACTTGTTAGGCGTTTACTTTGAATATTTGTCCTGTCTTAAGCTGATAGTACTTTACTTCCTGTGTGCTTTTATTTTGAAATACAGTAAGGCCCTTCCTGTAGAGTGAAGGTTAGGACAGGATGTTAAGCACAGAAACAGGAAGTGGTTAGGGATCCCAAAGTGAGGTCAAACAGCTCAAAGGTCTATGTGTGATGTCACTGAGACTACAGGGAGACACTGAGGACGATTATCTACAGAGAGCCTGAAGGGACAAACAGGAGGTTAATCATCATTAAGTCGTTAATTCCCAATTAACCCTTTACTGCTCAAAAGAAACACTTATTTAAAGTCTCCTCTGAGAGTTTGAGGCTCAGCTGCTTAGTGAAGACTCAGAGAGGACAGCTGGACACTAAACCTCGCCTCATGCAGCTTTGGGGAAACAAAGCATGATGGGTAAACAGACACGCACGCCGCCTCCCTGTTCAGGGACTCGGGCCCTGAAAGGTCGAGGCAGAAACTCCACACAGTCTCACCAAGGGAGCTCCCAGAGGTCTGCAGAGAGATCAACTTCAACTTGAGCTGTTTAACTAACTGACTTACACCGCCGTCGACCACAGTCCACTTGTTTCCAGGACAGTCCGCTCTGTTTGATGCCGGTCTCCAGGTCTCTGCGCCTGGTCTTCTTGGGCCGGCCTCTCCTTCTCCTGCTTTGGAGGTTCCATCTAAAGACCTGATCTCCTCTTCCACAGGTTTCTGACCCGCTCTCTGCCAAAGGTCGTTGTTACTGATGGGATCTGTCCAGTGGATATTTAGGCTCCGCCTCAGATAGCTGATGTTTGTACACTTGTTCTTGTGATATCTGTGATTGATCCTCCATTTCTGTCTCATGCTGCTCTTTGGCTCCAGCTTTCTCAACAGTAGCAGGAGTATACAACATAACACCAGTCAGTCCTCATGTGGTCTGATATCCATGACCTGGAAGTGAAAAGTTTAGAGAACTCCAAAACACTCCAGAAGACAGAAATGGTGGACGGTTGGGCTCGGGGGACGAGCAGCTCCAACCTGTGAGAAGAACCTCGAGAATACAGAAACGTTGTCGCTTCACCTTCATGTTTAAAAATACTTTTTAGACACTAAACGTTCAGTCTCTGCGTCGGTGTGGAATCGTTGACTGACAGCACTCTAACAACTCTCCACTGGTGGCCATGTTGTCGCTTCAGTCCTGCACCATGACCGTTGCTATAGCAACTGGTGTTTCCACAGCGGCTGATGTGTCAGCTCTCGGCCTTGTCACCATGGTGACGTGTTGTGGAGGATGATGGGACACGTCGGCTGTGCAGAGAGACGAGCAGCAGAGTGAATTCACCTGAGTCTGTTTCCAGAACGTTCTGCAGCGCGAGAGTTCATCCAGAGAACAACATTTATCACTTTAAGAACCAACTCCACAGTTTCCTCTGCTGTTGCTCTTCTTCCTCCTCTGACCTCAGGAATCTGCGTCATCCCTTCAACATGAGCTAAAGCACGGTGACCTCTGCTGGAGAACTTGTGAAACTACAAGTTGATGAAACTGCAGCAAGTGGGAAATAAAAAGAGCAGGAAATAGATAGAGGAGGAGATACTGACAGTTTGAACCACACTCAAATGATAAAATGTAAAATATGTATTTATTTATTCTATAAAATATACTTTCTTATAGCTCTATGAAGAAGATCAGAGACAGACAGACTTAAATATTTTCTGATAAGATACATCGAGTTTCTCTAAATTAATGAACCAACCCAAACACCTGATGACATTTAAAGCTGACATATCCTCCTCTTCTTCAGTGT
>NW_026870097.1:47500-52500 GCF_963584025.1 Labrus mixtus | reverse complement strand
TTTTTTCACCTACGTGGGAAACAGACGCGCTCCATCTGGTCTCCGTGGTTACGACGCAGGGTGGCATGGAGCCGCTGGAAGTCGGAGTATCGACGGGTGATGATGGCTGGAGTCTTGTCGCTGCCGCCGGATTGGATGACATGGATGGTGTAAAGCTGCAGAGAAACACAGAGAAAGGTCTCATATCCTCCTCTTCTTCTTCAGTGTAAATAAGTGTCAGAGCTCCTCTTCAACATGTGTGTGAAGTTTCTTGTTCTAAATCCACTCTGATCCTGTATTTGATCATGTCTATAAACCCCTCTATTTCAGCCCTGCTCAGAACAGGCTGTTTCTGTGTCTGTACCTTTAAATATGTAAATGAGCTGTGTCTGACCACGCCCCCTCTCTGGAAGGCCTTGGGTGTACTCGGTCTTTCTCGCTCCATGTCCTATTGTTTACATTTGAGAAGGCAGACTCAGAGGGCAGAACAAACACCTAGCTGTGGGAGTGTCACCCACCTGGGGGAGGGGCTACTGCCCTTTGTGATGTCATGAAGGGAAACTCTCCAAACGGCCTGTTTGAGGACACATTTTCTGAAAAGTGGAGCAGGTAAAAGACGGAGAGGATGGACTTTTCTCATCATTGGGGGGTTTATAGACGGACTAGAGGAACATGGGGAAGTGGTTATTTTATTTTTATTAAGACTTTTTGACTTTTGTCCGGGTTTTAAATGTGTTTTGATAAATGCACAAAATAAGGATTGTGATGATTTATATATCATCAATAAAAACTGAGATTAACCAGTTTAAATGTTTAAGGGCACAGTGACTCGCTGACATGAAGGTTGAAGCTCCTGCTGACCTTTGACCTCCATATTTGGACTCACCACGTATTTGGACGCGGCGTCCTGCACCACGCTGGCGTCCGTCACCTCAAACATCAAGCAGTCCGTCATCCTCCTCCCACCGGACGAGGTGCTTCCTCCTCCGAGTCCACGCAGGCTCCTCCAGCTCTCCTGAAGCTGCCGAGTCAGCAGGGAGGAGGGGGAGGGGCCTACAGGGGACATGCCCACTGGACTGGCATCTGAACCAGACAGCGTGTTAAATTCATATTTAGCTCATGAAACAGGAGAAAAAGTTCTTTACAATGAATCTTACCCGTGCTGCTAAGCCCCTCCTCCATCGACTCTCCCATGAAGTCGGAGTCACTGTCGAACTCAGACCCTTCTCCCTCGCCTCCGTCCTCGCCTCCCCCTCCGCTGTCGAAGCAGAGCGTCCCCCCGAGCCGGTCGCTCACACACTCCTCCTCCTCCTCCAGCTCCGCCTCCCAGCTGTCCTCTCGAAACTCCTCCTCTTCCTGTGCATCTCCTGCTTCCTGCTCTGGTCCCGCCCCCTGTCCGTCCTTAAACAACGAGCGCTTCAGACGGTCCAACAGCCGGGACGCCATGGCGCCAACAGGCCTCCGCGGGGGGGGGGGGGGGTGGGGGGGGGGGGTGAACTAAAGACAGAAAAGTAATCCAGACACGAGACATTTCATTTTCACACATTTACTAAGTCAACTGCTCATGCTTCATTTGACGTAACAGCTGATGTTTCCACGGCAACGCTCACGGCCGCCATGAGACACGTCCTGTCACAACTATTAAATGACAGATTTCTCTGGCTTTGATAACTGTTGGGATATATTTGATGTTAAACTATATGAGGCCGCGTGTCTACCGAGCGTGTTTTTTCTGAGCGCCATGCAGCGTCTTCTTCAATTGTTGTCAATGAGTAGAGAGCGTTTTTCTCTCCCTCTCTGAGTGCTCAAGTTGAAAATCTTTCTACTTTTCAGAAAAGGCGCTGAACCTTCATCCTCCTCGCTCCGCGTCTGATCGGGAAATAAACGATCTCAACCCAAACCCAAAAAATCTCTGCCCCCAAAAAAACACCAGGTGGACAAGGGGCGGGGCCTAACACAGGTTTAGTCCATTTGAATTAATTGATATATTTTGATGTAAAAATTCTACATATCGTGTCTTTAAGGCCGAAACATCTTACTGAGTCCGATAAGTGAAAGTCAGTCAGCGTGACAGAAAGAGAACGACGTGTTTCAATGAGACTTCCACAATCCAGCAGGTCATTTAGAGAAACCAACACAGAGCCACATGTCTGCTCACGTTACAGAGCTGGAGGCCTCTCCATGGAAATCATGTCACACATTAATAATGCAGCGAGACGTGAAGTCAGCCCGGAAAACAAGACGCAGCTTCAAGATCCTCTACAGGATCAGTCACACACAGAACCAGCATCCTGGACTCTTTAGGTTCCTCAGCTTAGGAAGACAAAAACAGAAAAGTTCCTCTTCCCTCATAAAACTACTGAGGACTTCCTCAAACAGATGTGAACATCTGGAAGGTTAACTCAGAAGATGTGAACATCTGGAAGGTTAACTCAGAAGATGTGAACATCTGGAAGGTTAACTCAGAAGATGTGAACATCTGGAAGGTTAACTCAGAAGATGTGAACATCTGGAAGGTTAACTCAGAAGATGTGAACATCTGGAAGGTTAACTCAGAGTCAGAGCTTAAAGGAGCAACATAAACTGCTCTTACTATATCATCAGACTTTAAGAAACATGACCAAGTGTCATAATAACCATCAAGAGAACCCAACAACCACGAGATGAGACCGAGAGGACCAAAGATTTAACATGACACTAAAATCTAATAAAAACACGTCAATAAGTCAGAATAATAATTCAAATGAACATCATGAGTAAAAGCAGTAAAAGGAGAGAAAGTGGGATTTTACGAGGTGTCCTTAAAGGTAGCATGAATACCTCTTCACCAGGTGAATAGATAATACAGTTTGTACCTGACAGCTCAGGTGAGCTTCAGGTACAGACACGTTAACAGTTATAAAGTCAGTTAGCCTGAAGCTAACAACTTTATTGTGAAGGACGTTGTATGAACTGTCTGTGGGAGTGAGTACAGCTCTTTAAAAAGACAGCTGTTGACCCTTCTTAAGTATTAAAACTGAAGTTTAAATCAGTTTTCAAACCGGTCTGTCCTGTTTCTGTTTCTGTCTGAATGAAGAGGCTGCAGTGCTAACGGCTAACCCCGTTAGCTTCCATCACAACAAAGCTAGCCGAAAGGCTAACAAGTTTGTTTACAGCTGAATGTTCACTGATTTATTTGACACTCTGAGGTTTAAATAACTCACCCGGGTTCTGAACAGACTCTCCCCGCTCCGGTTAGTCCATGTCAGCGGGTAGAATCAAGTCTGAAGCTCCGGTCAGGACCTCCGGGATCGATCGTCCTGCTGCGGGATGTGGGTCCACTCTCAGCGGACTGACTCCTCAAACTATCCCCGCTGGAGCTTCCAGGAGTGGGCGGGGCCTGGTGGACGTCGGACAGCACCATATAAGGACATGATGCACTGATCGTCACCGTACACTAGGGGGCAGTATTGTTGTCAGTAATGATCTTATTAAATAAAGATCCTGATGGATGAACACGAAGACAAACTAACAGTGAAGGGAAACTTCAGACAAAATGTTGTTTTAAATTAAAGGACATTAAGATAGGAAGGAAGTAGTTCACCCCACACCTCAGTGCAATACAAGTGTACAATATTAACCTTAAAAACTAAAAACTGTTCAATTATATAATGTGAAAAATATGTGTGCAATAACCTCAGGTGCAATAAGAAAACTTATTTATATTTTCATCTCATTGTTCAGTTGTCCCCTTTGTTATTTTTTTGTATTATATCTTTGCTTTAATACAGTGTATAACTTCTGTACAGTTTATTTTAAATCACTTAGCTGTTGCTACAACTTATTTATTTTTACTTTTACTTTTTTTGTACTTTTCTACTCTTTTTTTCTTACAATGTTTTTCTATTTTATATATAATTTTAATTTTTTTTTTGTAGAAGCTGACTCAGGGAGAAACGCACAAGAATTCCAATGTACCTGTATTGTCCTGTACCTGTGCAAATGGCAATAAACATCTATTCTATTCTAAATTCAAATAGTCAGCTTGACAAACAATAATTAAACTGATGGATAATTAAGTGAAATAATGTATTTATTAATTTAATAAGAATGATCATGAAAGCTGTGTTTTAATGTTTCTCATGAAAGTGGAGGTTAATTTAACGACCTGATGTACGTTTGTTGTTTAAGCCACATTAAGTAACTTTGGAGAAACTCAGAAACATTTCAAAGTTGTTGAAAACACGACATTCTCTTTTATACAAACATGATCAGTATTTAAATTTTTTTTAAAAAGATTCATCGTAAAACGAAACCTCCCTGTTCCTAAAATCTGTTACAAGTTATTATTTCTGCAATGCCATGACAAGCTGCTTCAGGAAAAGTTGTTGGGATCATGATGATGAAATCAGGGCGTTTAATGACCCTGAGAAAATATTGAGCAACAATGTTCTTCCTGTTCGTCTATTTCAACAGAAAAGATCACATGATGTAAAACAAATATCATATCATTTTAAATGATGACAGAAATGTCCGATCAATAATTCAGACTTCTCTCTGGTTGTGTTTTCTCACCTGACAGGCAGCTAGTGGGACCCGTACTGTGAAGTACAAACATCCTATCTTTTCCCAGAGCCTTGAATGCAACAGTAGTAGAGGGGCGTGGCCAACCTAACAACCAGGAAGGTGTTAAGATGACATCAACAGGTAGCAGCCTCCACCCTGCAGCAGCATCAGGAAGCTCAGCAGAGTTTGAGCAGCAGCAGAGACACACAGTCGACCCTCCGCTCACCTGAACAGGTAAGAAAACCAGCAGCACCAGCACTCTGTACTGGGACCAGACCAGTAACAGCTGCTGTGTGTGTGTGTGTGTGTGTGTGTGTGTGTGTGTGTGTGTGTGTGTGTGTGTGTGTGTGTGTGTGTGTGTGTGTGTGTGTGTGTGTGTGTGTGTGTGTGTGTGTGTGTGTGTGTGTGTGTGTGTGTGTGTGTTTAGACAGGTGTTGTGAGCAGGTCTCGTCTACAAATACCTGACAATAGAAACT
>NW_026870097.1:20000-37500 GCF_963584025.1 Labrus mixtus | reverse complement strand
TTCTGTATCCTGACAAGAGCGGCGAGCAAATCCTATATTTCCAGCTTGCAAAGCATTCTTAATTATTATTAGATATTAATTTGGATGCAAATTGTTACGATTGTAAGAAAGGCATTATAAACACACAAAAAGGAACAACCACATAAATCGCCCCCTGCTGGACATTAGGGAGTTTGCACTTTTAATTATATTGAACTAATTAATAATTAAAACAATGTTGTGGGCTTAATTTCTCAGAACTGCATCAACTTCTCATACAGTCCATGGTTCCACCTGACAAAAGCCAGATATAACCCACACTAGATAACAAGGCTCTGCTCTGCTCAGCATGACTAACAGAACACATCATGGTGGTCATCCTGCGCCTGTTTGATGCACTGATTTCATTCAAATGCTTTTATTGGTATTGTTGCAGTCTGATTATTATTGCCATTCAGGCTTGGTGGCTACGGTAAATAAAACATGGGATTTGAAGATTCACTCAAAGCTGCATGATTGAGGGTACAACACTAATCCACACAGGATCAAAAAGCATGATTCTTTTTCTTAACATATGTTGTTGGCATGTGTGAAACTGTTGGGAACTAAAACAACAGAGAACAGAAAATATGCAACGGCTAATGTGAGAGAAAGTAATCAGATCCTTAAAGGTCCAATCAGTGAGCTGTGTGAGATGATAAAGGTATCTTACTATCTGATCATTAAGGAAACATGTTGAAGTGCTGGCTTCTCTGACAACAATGCAGCAGTCAGTATGTCCTCCTTCTAACTTTAGATTCTACTCCTGAATGCTCTGGATTTGTTTGGACCAGAGAAGGTAGGCGCTTTTAAGACACGCCCCCACACGGCCGTTTTGGACGCCCCTCTGTTTGTCAGATATGAGAGCAGTTATCAGGTCAACAGGTGTTGCAGCGATGGAAGCGGGCAAGAGAAGTGGTTCAGATAGAAGTGATTGTACCCGACCTAAAAAGCCTCTGCATGTTTCTAATAAGCTCCACGAGCAGAAACGTGCTCAAACTAGGATCAATATTGGAGATGCTTTTGAAAAATGGAGAGAGGTTAGAACACAGAAAGGTTTACAGACCCATGCAGAAACAGAGCGGCAGAGAAGAGCACGCTGTACCAGAGGAAACCATGGGTTCTGGCAAAGCGTCTCTTTGTACAACTTGAAGTTGGTTTAGTTATCAAAGGTTTCTCTGTCTGTGTGGAGGTACGAGGACTACAACTACGAGGTGGTGTCCAGTAAGAGTCTGGGAACATCTGCCAACAACATGCAGCAGTACGTCTTCATCTACAGGTGAGACTCAGAGCAGTCAGTCCAGTCTGTGTCTCTGGTCGGGGATCTCAGCTCAAACTGAGTCTGTGTTTACAGGACAGACACGGTGAGCGTGCTCGGGGAGCATCAGTACAAGAAGACACAATCGTTCACCAGGGAGCCGTTCGCTGTTCACTTCCAGAGTCAGAGAACAGGTGAGTGGACTCCGCCCCCTTTACATCCCACCACTCTGTCCCTCTTTCTTTACTTCCTGTTTGTTTTCTCTGTCCTGCAGCGATAAAGGAGTTTATTCTGGTTCCTCTGCACGCGGAGCCCACACGGGCGGTGCAGGAGATCGACCGACTCTACGACGTCTTTGTGGAGGTCAGCAAGAAGTGGAAGAACACGGTGAGTTCTTTATCGCTCTGGTCGGGGTTTGTTGATGCTGGTTTCTCTTTGGACTCTGCTCATAAAGAGTCTTTACTTTCTGCTTTTACTATTTTGATCTTCTTTTACTTCTTACTTTTATTTATGCTCTTATCTTAACTCCTCTTATGTTTTAACTTGGTCATTTTTTTTATCTTACTTACTTTGTCTTTTTATGTTTTATATTTACTTTTTATTTTTATTAATATTATAGTTTTTTGATCCTTTATTCACTTGTTTCTATTTCTTTTACTGCTCTTACCTTCTTATTGTTGTTCTCTTTAGATTTGCTTTCATCTCTTTTAGTTTCTTACATCTTTTTAAATCTTTGCTCCTCTTGGTCTCAGCTCGTGTTGTTGGGTTCTTATGATGGTTCTTGTGTGTGTGTGTGTGTGTGTGTGTGTGTGTGTGTGTGTGTGTGTGTGTGTGTGTGTGTGTGTGTGTGTGTGTGTGTGTGTGTGTGTGTGTGTGTGTGTGTGTGTGTGTGTGTGTGTGTGTGTGTGTGTGTGTGTGTGTGTGTGTGTGTGTGTGTGTGTGTGTGTGTGTGTGTGTGTGTGTGTGTGTGTGTGTGTGTGTGTGTGTGTGTGTGTGTGTGTGTGTGTAGAATGTGATGTTCCTGGGAGGTTTCTACGCCAGCTGCGCCTACATGAACCGACAAGACAGGAAAAACATCCGACTGTTCCAGACCAAGTTCTCCTGGCTGATCGTAGACAGAGTGGACACGACCGTCACCGACATGACCAGCTGTGCTTACGACAGGTGTGTGTGTGTTGGGGGGGGGGGTCTAAAGAAATGTAATATAGAAACAAAGAGGGAGTGAGGGAAGTTTCTATTATTTTGCACAAAGTTAAATTTCATTTTTGTGTGTGTGTGTCAGGATCGTGGTGCACGGTCAACCCTTCCTGAGGGGGGTCAAAGCGTCCTCTGCGAAAGTCTTCAACTTTGGCAAAGACTTAAAAATCCCCCGAGCTAAGGTGCGTGCGTCGTCCTACATGTTTTTCTGCACATTGAATCAGGTGAACTGCAGTGTAATGATATGGACTGTGCTCGTTTGCTTCTGTCTGCCAGGTGGTGGAGATAAGCGACCACTACCCTGTGGAGGTTATACTGAAGAGCTCCGCCCTCCTCCTTCAGGCCACGCCCTTCCTGAGCCTCCTATTCATTTGCACAGTCGTCCAATCCTTCCTATCTGCTCTGTGATCGTCTGGTCGGGTCTGCTCACCTGAACTCTGATTAATCTATCGATCAGGTTTCACTCAACGAGTCGGAAAGTCACATGACTAGTGATTAAAATACCAAATAACTTTGAAGTTTTTTTTAAATGTCTCTATTTGAACTTGAATGACTTGAATTTGGCGCCCCCTTGTGGACAACGTGTTCCCTCTGAAGCGCACTCTGTACGACTGTATCGTTAAACGTTGTACGAGCAAAGATCACGATCACGCTGTGCGAGTTAAATCAGAACGGAGCGTTCACAAGTTTCACAGACGGAGGATGAAGTCAGATTCTGTTTTTGTGTAAGAACGAGATGACAACATGTAGACCTGGACCACCACACAGCCGTCCCCTGTCAGAGGACAGAGTACAACATGTAGACCTGGACCACCACACAGCCGTCCCCTGTCAGAGGACAGAGTACAACATGTAGACCTGGACCACCACACAGCCGTCCCCTGTCAGAGGACAGAGTACAACATGTAGACCTGGACCACCACACAGCCGTCCCCTGTCAGAGGACAGAGTACAACATGTAGACCTGGACCACCACACAGCCGTCCCCTGTCAGAGGACAGAGTACAACATGTAGACCTGGACCACCACACAGCCGTCCCCTGTCAGAGGACAGAGTACAACATGTAGACCTGGACCACCACACAGCCGTCCCCTGTCAGAGGACAGAGTACAACATGTAGACCTGGACCACCACACAGCCGTCCCCTGTCAGAGGACAGAGTACAACATGTAGACCTGGACCACCACACAGCCGTCCCCTGTCAGAGGACAGAGTACAACATGTAGACCTGGACCACCACACAGCCGTCCCCTGTCAGAGGACAGAGTACAACATGTAGACCTGGACCACCACACAGCCGTCCCCTGTCAGAGGACAGAGTACAACATGTAGACCTGGACCACCACACAGCCGTCCCCTGTCAGAGGACAGAGTACAACATGTAGACCTGGACCACCACACAGCCGTCCCCTGTCAGAGGACAGAGTACAACATGTAGACCTGGACCACCACACAGCCGTCCCCTGTCAGAGGACAGAGTACAACATGTAGACCTGGACCACCACACAGCCGTCCCCTGTCAGAGGACAGAGTACAACATGTAGACCTGGACCACCACACAGCCGTCCCCTGTCAGAGGACAGAGTACAACATGTAGACCTGGACCACCACACAGCCGTCCCCTGTCAGAGGACAGAGTACAAACTGTAGACCTGGACCACCACACAGCCGTCCCCTGTCAGAGGACAGAGTACAAACTGTAGATTCAAAAACTCTGAATATTCATGTTTTTATCTTCTTCTCATCTGTTGGTTGTTTGTGTCTTCAGATGTAAATATTTACACTCTGTCAGTTATGTTTTAATATCCAGTAAAGTTTTGTATATTAAACATTAAAAAGCTTTTTTCATTATATGATCCCAGATGAACTTAGAATATGAACGGTGTAAAATCCTGCAGTTCCTGGAGTGTCCACTAGAGGCTGGCTGCAGAAGCACAGGAAGTCACATACACACCCATTCTAAAAAGTCTGTTTTTACAGCAGAGATTAACATGTTTACAGCCTGGTTCAAAAAACCAAATAGGTGTGATTAGCTCATGTCTCGATGGACACACACTGTACGGGGGGGGGGAATGTTTTGATGACTCATCAGTTTTGATTTGATGAAGGATAAGAGTTATTCACAATAAGGCGTGTAGCTGACCTGATTGACAGGTGGGCGCGGTGTAACGGTTTGTCAGGAGGTTTAAAACCCGCCTCAGCTCCAGCTCTCAGCCTGTCGTTAGGTTGACTGAAAGTTAGACTGAGACAGCATTTCCAGTATGGAGACCGCCATCGATGGGACTCCAGCGCCCCCTGCAGGGACAGACGGGGGACGTCACTCAGACTTCATCCAATCATTCTACAATTCATCATGCTGACAGGAAGTGACCAGAGACAGAGGACAGGTACTGACAGGAAGTGACCAGAGACAGAGAACAGGTGTTGACAGGAAGTGACCAGAGACAGAGGACAGGTGCTGACAGGAAGTGACCAGAGACAGAGAACAGGTGCTGACAGGAAGTGACCAGAGACAGAGGACAGGTACTGACAGGAAGTGACCAGAGACAGAGAACAGGTGCTGACAGGAAGTAGGAAGACCTGCCATTAGGGAGCTGTAATAGTCAATGTGTGACATGTACCTTTCATATTAACAGTCTGTGGTTCTAACTCTGAAGATCACACTTTCACCACATGGTGGCAGCAAAGAGGAAACATGAACAGGAGCTGTAAGTGTAACACAAATCTTCATAACAAGAGGGCATTTTGTTCTCTAAATATTCTACTAAATCCAGGTGATTTAGGTAGTTCAGCTCCTGGATTATCATTCAGACAGTTTCTCACATTAAATTGTTCCAGTTGCTGCTCTTCCGTTTGTTTAAAAACCTGTAAATATTTAATCCGCGTTGTCTCCGTTTCCTGTTCTGTGTCTGCAGCATGGCGCTGCTGGGCTTCTGCATCCTCATGTGTCACAGAACAAACTGTTCCACCAACGAAGAAGACACTGAATCCTCCGAGCGGAGATCGTCTATTTTAAACACACACACCGCTACAGCAGCAGACCTATGATCACACGAGACCTCAAACATGAAATGTTTTATTTCAGTGTGTCGGATACGATCGAGTGTTTGATGCTGAAGAGTCACAAAGTCTGAAATCACTAAAGACTGTAGACGATGTGGACAGATGTTTATTTAACGTCTGAATGTCAGAACTCTGGTTTGACTCTTGTGAGAAGGAAACATTTGACTTGTTGAGTGAGGCCTGACTGTTTTGTTTTTTTCTGGTGTCACCTTGTACGCTCCTCTCAAATAAATGAATGGAGGTGTCATACGTCACTCACTCATGCCTTCCTCCCTCCAAAGGGAGCTCTCTGTAGTGGACTTCAAAGGGAACTCATTCAGCTCAATCAGATAAACATTTCAGACTCTGGCCGCTGATGGTGACGTCAACCTTAACCCTAAAACGTGCAGTTCAACCTCGACCAGGGATCAATAATAACTATAAATAACAGCATGAATTCAGTGATAATAACTAAACTGACTGAATTAAAACAAAACAATTCAGTACAATAAATAAACATGAAGTGCTGAAATTCAAAATTTAAGGAGACATATTTTACACAAAAACTTTTTTATTAGTGTTTACAGACTAGAATATTTAAATCTTTATTAAAAACAGATCATAGATTTCAGTAAAACGTCTCAAATATGAACTTGATTGTGTTTCTGTGTTCACGTTGGTCGCTCTTCTCGTCTGTCTGAGGGTCAATCTCCGCTCATAAAAATCTTTAAATCACAATGCATGATGGGACAAGTTGCTTGGATAATGAACATGTCTGTTTTAGAAACAACCTACTAGATACTCTGTTCTTTAGTAGTATACACTATGTACTGCATGCTACACACTGCGTTGTACAGCAGTCTGACCTCTGACCTCCAGTCGTGGTTATTCTGCAGTACACCGAGCCCGGCTAAGCTTTCTGGTCAAAGTCAAAGTCAACTTTATTGTCAATTTCAAAATATGCCAGACATACAGTGGAATCGAAATTGCGTTTGTCTCCGTCCCGCGGTGCAATACAACCAAAATAAGATAAAATAAGATAAGATAAATAATATTTACAGTAATACATTCTAAATAGTGCAAAAGGTACAAAACAAAATGGTAAATAAAATAAAATTTAAAGAAAAAGTAAACTTGAAATGTGCAATATGTGCAATGTGCAGTAAACTGAGTCTCTTGGAATGAGGAAGTAAACAACAGATCAGCTGAAGTCAAACACTGCTACAGTACCTGAGGGAGAGTGGTCTGATGCAGACTGTAGATTTTTCCTGAATCAGTACGACACCCGGGTATTTATGACAAACTTATATCTCACATTTGTTCACGTATTGCATTTTGGACCAATCAGGATGAACTACTAGTGTAGTAGGAGGTTTGAATACAGCCCATCCCTTGTTGCACAAGACTTTTCTCAATGCATTGTGGGATGAATTCACACATCACAAATTGACAGTTTTCATTTGATCATTTTAATTTGGGGGATTGTAATAGTATATACATATAAATATGTACAGATTTGATCACTTCTGTCATTTTGTACGGCTGCATGAACTTGACAGTGATATTTCTGGTCCCCAGAAGCAGCAGCAGAGTGAGACCTCCTCGCTTCTGCTGCGTCTCTGCTCTTTGTTTTTAGGAAACGTGTCCTTACAGAGACTCCAGCAGCAGTGTTTGTTGTAGATGAATGAGAAAGACACAGCTCCAGCTCTCCACTGAAGCCCGTCCCTGAACAAACATGTCTGAGGCTGA
Source organism: Labrus mixtus (assembly GCF_963584025.1). NCBI lineage: Eukaryota > Metazoa > Chordata > Actinopteri > Labriformes > Labridae > Labrus > Labrus mixtus. The sequence goes on along the minus strand of NW_026870097.1, from coordinate 30,235 downwards.
ACCGGTCTCGGCCTCGGCCCCGGAGGCCGCCGCCGCCGCCGTCCTGGAAGCCCTGAACGCCACGGACTCGAACGGGACCGAGGCGCTCAACGCGACGGCTAAATTCGTGGCCACACCGGAGGGCACGGCGCTGGCTTACGGCGGCCTGGTGTTCATGGCGCTGCTGCCCATCTTCTTCGGAGCCATACGGTCCGTCAGCTGCTCTAAATCCAAGGTAACTGTCAGAGGAATCCCCCTGATACCGGTAAATAAGGTTTCACTTCATCCACCGGTGTATCGGTGTTACGAGTCACCCTGTTTCCTGGTGTCTTCCACCCGAATGCGTCCCCAGTTGTCGTAGTCCTCCGTCCGAATTCCTCTCGTTCAGTTTTAATATTAAATTCAAAATATACTTATATATGTCTTAAACACATGGGGGCATTCTTTAGTACAGCTACTCACCCTCTTCCAGTTTAACAGCGGACAAACCACAGACGCATTCGGTTTAAAGTCACCAGGTAACACGGTCACAACTTGGAGCACAACACCGGGTAGCTGCTTCAGCTAACGACGAGCTAACGGCTCTCCGGGTGATTCTCGACGAATTTTAAACACTGTAGATAATATTCGTGAAACTTAACACCATTAATAAACACTTTTAACTAAAATGTACACGGATCAGTTTAATGTAACCTTTAACAGCTTTAGAAATGAGCAAGAATTACGTCACAGCTGTTGGTAATGTAAGCATTATTTTCAGTTGAAAGTTAGCATTGAAGCTAGTTGTTGTTTATTTATGTTTGTTCTGCTGCTGGATGGTCCAGTGATGGTCACTGCTGCCAGGCACTCTTTTGTTTACACTGTTTACCTGCTGTCAACCTTTGACCTGATCACGGACCGAGCCTGACGTCATCCCGGGGGAACGGTTAAAATCCAAACCGGAAGAGAGTCAATAAGATCAGAAAAGTACCGGCATCACGGTGACGTGTACAAGAGGGCTTCGTTTGAACCCTATGGTTTGAACTCGGTTTAGGTTGTTGTGCACATGCGCAGTTGAATCGGCACTAGGTAACGGAACAAGTTCCCACATCCTCCCTGCAGAGCGGAGGTGATGAAGATGAAGATGAGGTGATGAAGATGAGGTGATGATGAGCTCAGTGGGGAGATGAAGATGAGGTGATGATGATGAAGATGAGGTGATGATGATGATGAGCTCAGTGAGGTGATGAAGATGAGGTGATGAAGATGATGAAGATAAGCTCAGTGAGGAGATGAAGATGAGCTCAGTGAGGTGATGAAGTGATGAAGATGAGGTGATGAAGATGAGGTGATGAAGATGAGCTCAGTGAGGTGATGACTAGGTGTAGTCTAGTCTCAGGTGTAGTCTAGTCTCAGGTGTAGTCTCAGGTCTAGTCTAGTCTCAGGTGTAGTCTAGTCTCAGGTCTAATCTCAGGTGTAGTCTAGTCTCAGGTGTAGTCTAGTCTCAGGTGTGGTCTAGTCTCAGGTCTGGTCTAGTCTCAGGTGTAGTCTAGTCTCAGGTGTGGTCTAGTCTCAGGTCTGGTCTAGTCTCAGGTGTAGTCTAGTCTCAGGTGTGGTCTAGTCTCAGGTCTGGTCTAGTCTCAGGTGTGGTCTAGTCTCAGGTCTGGTCTAGTCTCAGGTGTGGTCTAGTCTCAGGTCTGGTCTAGTCTCAGGTGTAGTCTGAGGTCTGGTCTAGTCTCAGGTGTAGTCTAGTCTCAGGTGTGGTCTAGTCTCAGGTCTAGTCTCAGGTGTGGTCTAGTCTCAGGTGTGGTCTAGTCTCAGGTGTGGTCTAGACTCAGGTGTAGTCTAGTCTCAGGTGTGGTCTCAGGTGTAGTCTAGTCTCAGGTCTGGTCTGAGGTGTAGGCTAGTCTCAGGTGTGGTCTCTGGTGTAGTCTAGTCTCAGGTGTAGTCTAGTCTCAGGTGTAGTTTAGTCTCAGGTGTGGTCTAGTCTCAGGTGTAGTCTAGTCTCAGGTGTAGTCTAGTCTCAGGTCTGGTCTCAGGTGTAGGCTAGTCTCAGGTGTGGTCTCCGGTGTAGTCTAGTCTCAGGTGCGGTCTCAGGTCTGGTCTAGTCTCAGGTGTAGTCTAGTCTCAGGTGTGGTCTAGTCTCAGGTCTGGTCTAGTCTCAGGTGTAGTCTAGTCTCAGGTGTGGTCTAGTCTCAGGTCTGGTCTAGTCTCAGGTGTGGTCTAGTCTCAGGTCTGGTCTAGTCTCAGGTCTGGTCTAGTCTCAGGTGTAGTCTAGTCTCAGGTGTGGTCTAGTCTCAGGTCTGGTCTAGTCTCAGGTGTAGTCTGAGGTCTGGTCTAGTCTCAGGTGTAGTCTAGTCTCAGGTGTGGTCTAGTCTCAGGTCTAGTCTCAGGTGTGGTCTAGTCTCAGGTGTGGTCTAGTCTCAGGTGTGGTCTAGACTCAGGTGTAGTCTAGTCTCAGGTGTGGTCTCAGGTGTAGTCTAGTCTCAGGTGTAGTCTAGTCTCAGGTGTGGTCTCAGGTGTAGGCTAGTCTCAGGTGTGGTCTCTGGTGTAGTCTAGTCTCAGGTGTAGTCTAGTCTCAGGTGTAGTTTAGTCTCAGGTGTGGTCTAGTCTCAGGTGTAGTCTAGTCTCAGGTGTAGTCTAGTCTCAGGTCTGGTCTCAGGTGTAGGCTAGTCTCAGGTGTGGTCTCCGGTGTAGTCTAGTCTCAGGTGCGGTCTCAGGTGTAGTCTAGTCTCAGGTGCGGTCTAAAGTGTAGTCTAGTCTCAGGTGCGGTCTCCGGTGTAGTCTAGTCTCAGGTGCGGTCTCAGGTGTGGTCTCAGGTGTAGTCTAGTCTCAGGTGCGGTCTCAGGTGTTGTCTAGTCTCAGGTGCGGTCTCAGGTGTGGTCTCAGGTGTTGTCTAGTCTCAGGTGTAGTCTAGTCTCAGGTGTGGTCTCAGGTGTAGTCTAGTCTCAGGTGTAGTCTAGTCTCAGGTGCGGTCTCAGGTGTAGTTTAGTCTCAGGTGTGGTCTCAGGTGTAGTCTAGTCTCAGGTCTGGTCTAGTCTCAGGTCTGGTCTAGTCTCAGGTGTAGTCTAGTCTCAGGTGTAGTCTAATCTCAGGTCTGGTCTAGTCTCAGGTGTAGTCTAGTCTCAGGTGCGGTCTCAGGTGTAGTTTAGTCTCAGGTGTGGTCTCAGGTGTAGTCTAGTCTCAGGTGTAGTCTAGTCTAGTCTCAGGTCTGGTCTAGTCTCAGGTCTGGTCTAGTCTCAGGTGTAGTCTAGTCTCAGGTCTAGTCTCAGGTGTGGTCTAGTCTCAGGTGTGGTCTAGACTCAGGTGTAGTCTAGTCTCAGATGTGGTCTCAGGTGTAGTCTAGTCTCAGGTGTAGTCTAGTCTCAGGTCTGGTCTCAGGTGTAGGCTAGTCTCAGGTGTGGTCTCCGGTGTAGTCTAGTCTCAGGTGTAGTCTAGTCTCAGGTGTAGTTTAGTCTCTGGTGTAGTCTCAGGTGTGGTCTAGTCTCAGGTGTAGTCTAGTTTCAGGTGTAGTCTAGTCTCAGGTCTGGTCTCAGGTGTAGGCTAGTCTCAGGTGTGGTCTCCGGTGTAGTCTAGTCTCAGGTGTAGTTTAGTCTCAGGTGTGGTCTCAGGTGTAGTCTAGTCTCAGGTGTAGTTTAGTCTCAGGTGTAGTTTAGTCTCAGGTGTGGTCTCAGGTGTAGTCTAGTCTCAGGTGTAGTCTAGTCTCAGGTCTGGTCTCAGGTGTGGTCTCCGGTGTAGTCTAGTCTCAGGTGCGGTCTCAGGTGTAGTCTAGTCTCAGGTGCGGTCTCAGGTGTAGTCTAGTCTCAGGTGCGGTCTCCGGTGTAGTCTAGTCTCAGGTGCGGTCTCAGGTGTGGTCTCAGGTGTAGTCTAGTCTCAGGTGCGGTCTCAGGTGTAGTCTAGTCTCAGGTGCGGTCTCAGGTGTAGTCTAGTCTCAGGTGCGGTCTCCGGTGTAGTCTAGTCTCAGGTGCGGTCTCAGGTGTGGTCTCAGGTGTAGTCTAGTCTCAGGTGCGGTCTCAGGTGTTGTCTAGTCTCAGGTGCGGTCTCAGGTGTAGTCTAGTCTCAGGTGCGGTCTCAGGTGTAGTCTAGTCTCAGGTGCGGTCTCAGGTGTAGTCTAGTCTCAGGTGCGGTCTCCGGTGTAGTCTAGTCTCAGGTGCGGTCTCAGGTGTGGTCTCAGGTGTAGTCTAGTCTCAGGTGCGGTCTCAGGTGTTGTCTAGTCTCAGGTGCGGTCTCAGGTGTAGTCTAGTCTCAGGTGTAGTCTAGTCTCAGGTGTAGTCTAGTCTCAGGTGTAGCTGCGATGGTTTTCGGTTTGAGCTCCTGAACTTCTTTGCATATCATGCTCCCTCTCTCTCTCTCTCTCTCTCTCTCTCCTCTTTCTCTCTCTCCTCTTTCTTTCTCCCCCTCTCTCTCTCCTCCCTCTCTCTCTCCTCTCTTTCTCCTCCCTCTCTCTCTCCTCCCTCTCTCTCCTCTCTCTCTCCTCCCTTTCTCCTCTCTCTCTCCTCCCTCTCTCCTCTCTCTCTCCTCCCTCTCTCTCTCTCTCCCTGTCTCTCTCTCTCCTCCTCCTTCTCTCCTCTCTCTCTCCTCCCTCTCTCCTCTCTCTCTCCTCTCTTTCTCCTCCCTCTCTCTCTCCTCCCTCTCTCTCCTCTCTCTCTCCTCCCTTTCTCCTCTCTCTCTCCTCCCTCTCTCCTCTCTCTCTCCTCCCTCTCTCTCTCCTCCTTCTCTCCTCCTCTCCTCTCTCTCTCTCCCTGTCTCTCTCTCTCCTCCCTCTCTCTCCTCCTCCTTCTCTCCTCTCTCTCTCCTCCCTCTCTCTCTCCTCCCTCTCTCTCCTCCTCCTTCTCTCCTCTCTCTCTCCTCTCTCTCTCCTCCCTCTCTCTCTCCTCCCTCTCTCTCCTCCTCCTTCTCTCCTCTCTCCTCCCTCTCTCCTCTCTCTCTCTCCCTGTCTCTCTCTCTCTCCTCTCTCTCTCCTCCCTCTCTCTCCTCCCTCTCTCTCCTCCTCCTCTCCTCTCTCCTCTCTCTCTCCTCCCTCTCGCTCCTCTCTCTCTCTCCTCTCTCTCTCCTCCCTCTCGCTCCTCTCTCTCTCTCCTCTCTCTCTCCTCCCTCTCTCTCCTCCTCCTTCGCTCCTCTCTCCTCTCTCTCTCCTCTCTCTCTCCTCCCTCTCTCTCCTCCCCCTCTCTCCTCCCTCTCGCTCCTCTCTCTCTCCTCCCTCTCTCTCTCCTTCCTCTCTCTCTCCTGCCTCTCTCTCTCCTCCCTCTCTCCTCTCTCTCCTCTCTCTCCTCCTTCTCTCCTGCCTCCCTCTCCTCCCTCACTCTCTCCTCCCTCTCTCCTCCCTCCCTCTCTCTCTCCTCCCTCTCTCCTGCCTCTCTCTCCTCCCTCTCTCTCTCCTGCCTCTCTCTCTCCTCCCTTGCTCTCTCCTCCCTCTCTCTCTCCTCCCTCTCTCTCTCCTGCCTCTCTCTCCTCCCTCTCTGTCCTCCCTCTCTCTCTCCTGCCTCTCTCTCCTCCCTCTCTCTCCTGCCTCTCTCTCCTCCCTCTCTCTCCTCCCTCTCTCTCTCCTCCCTCTCTCTCTCCTCCCTCTCTCTCCTTCGCTCCATTCCTCCTGCCTGCTTCCTGATTCATTTATAACATAAATACAAATATTAACCCTGTGATGATTTGTTTTGATTTAGCTTCATGCTTCCAGTCTTCCTCTTTGCTGCCGATCTGATCCCGCTCTCTCTTTCCCTGTCTGTCTCTCGCCCTGTCTGTCTGTCTGTGCACACCTGTCTGTCCACCTGTCTCTCTGTCCGTAGGAGCTTGGAGACAATGATTACGACTCTGGGTTCAGAGTGAGTATGAGAGCTGCTGTTTTATCAATGACGCTGTGTGAACTGTGAGAGTGACACACCTGCAGCACCTGCTCAGGTTTAACCAGCTCGCTGTTTACTTTAAGTCGTTTTTTTTTTAACTTTGGTCTTCATGTCAGACGATGAAAAGCAAAATATTTAGATTTAAATTTGTCTGCTAAAATAAAACGAAGAAATCTTCTAAAAAAACTAAATGAACAGTGCTCACTTTTTAGTGCAGAAACAAACATTTAATGTTTTTCCTACTTCCTCTGTCCTTACCTCTTCTATCCTTCCTCCTCTCCCGTCCTCTGTCCTTACCTCTTCTATCCTTCCTCCTCTCCCGTCTTCTGTCCTTACCTCTTCTATCCTTCCTCCTCTCCCATCCTCTGTCCTTACCTCTTCTATCCTTCCTCCTCTCCCGTCCTCTGTCCTTACCTCTTCTATCCTTCCTCCTCTCCCGTCTTCTGTCCTTACCTCCTCTATCCTTCCTCCTGTCCCGTCCTCTGTCCTTACCTCTTCTATCCTTCCTCCTCTCCCGTCTTCTGTCCTTACCTCCTCTATCCTTCCTCCTCTCCCGTCCTCTGTCCTTACCTCTTCTATCCTTCCTCCTCTCCCGTCCTCTGTCCTTACCTCTTCTATCCTTCCTCCTCTCCTGTCCTCTGTCCTTACCTCCTGCATCCTCTGTCCCACTTTGTGTCTCTGAGGAGGAGAATAGATGGAGCGGTCTCTCTTGAGGGTTTCTGTCAGTCAGCTGGAGTGTGTGTGTGTGTGTGTGTGTGTGTGTGTGTGTGTGTGTGTGTGTGTGTGTGTGTGTGTGTGTGTGTGTGTGTGTGTGTGTGTGTGTGTGTGTGTGTGTGTGTGTGTGTGTGTGTGTGTGTGTGTGTGTGTGTGTGTGTGTGTGTGTGTGTGTGTGTGTGTGTGTGTGTGTGTGTGTGTGTGTGTGTGTGTGTGTGTGTGTGTGTGTGTGTGTGTGTGTGTGTGTGTGTGTGTGTGTGTGTGTGTGTGTGTGTGTGTGTGTGTGTGTGTGTGTGTGTGTGTGTGTGTGTGTGTGTGTGTGTGTGTGTGTGTGTGTGTGTGTGTGTGTGTGCTCACAGGAGGAGGACTAACATGATGCTGCCACTTAAACTGTTTCCATTCAGGGACTCTGACACGATGCTAAATAAACGGGAACGTGCTGCAAGAATATGTTTACAGCAAATACGCTACAAATTCCTAAACAAATCAAAGTCTGAACCAAACAACCTAAGAGGAAGTCTTGCTGTGATCGTTCGATGTGCAGCTTTCTTCTCTCATTGGACGGTTTTCTGGCTCGTTTGTTTTTTCAGTTTGCATGAAGAGTGAAGTGTTTTTGGACTCCTGCATTAATTTTTGAATTTGTTGCCCTCGTTGCCATGGTTATGCCCTTTTAGTCCACTGGACAAATATCACTTCTTCACACATTCATATAACTGCTGCAGGTCAGTGTATTCTGTGGAGGAATACTGAACTCATACTAGTGGTGGGCGATATAACGATATTAGATCGTGAAGGATTTTCACTGACAATGACGTCGGACTGCCAAATTTTTATTGAGGGGGGCTAGAACCGAGCGTTACATGCAGCTAATGCTACAGCTAACAGGAGGACGTAGGAGAAGCCGCGTTTCCGCGGACTTTGAATTTTTGCACATAGATGTGCCTAAACATGCACAGGACACTTGGAAAACACACTAAAGAGCATATAAAACCAGAAAAAGAAGAATATGGGACCTTTAAAAGTAAAGTCCGCAAAAACAACTCCATCCCGGTTATATGTAACTGTTCTGATATTTTTCCAAACCGACACGCTGTGAGCAACAGTTAAGATTACATCTCGGATAGCGACACAAGAAACCGTTTAACGAGTCGCAGAGACATTAACAGTCAGAGACAGACAGAAGAACTCTGCAGGGCTAAAATAGAACAGAAACACAAGAACTTGAAGTCTACATGTTTTTAAATGAATGCATCACTGCGTGTTCCTGATGAACATAAAAAGAGGACACATAACTAAATCATCATTTCAAAGTGGTGAGGAAAACCTTCAAATTGTTCATAAATATCGATCAAATTGAGGGAAAGACATTTCTGTTCCTAATAATGTTCTGGGTGAGACCTCCAGACCTCCTACAAAGATGTTTTTCAAATAGATTAAACTTGTCAGCTCAGTTTTTGTGCATTTAGAAACATCATACAGGGAAATAAGTTTGCCAAAAAAAAAATCGTGATATGATATTTTTCCCATATCACCCCCCTCTAACTCATACACAGAAACGTCGTCGTGGTTGAAGAGACGAGCAGCTCATCGTTGTCATTCTTCCTAAATGTATTTATTTATGATATAAACGATCCCGTCCCAATATTACACTCAAGTTATTTCTTTAGGGCTGCAGCTGAAATACATTTCAATATGAGTTAAACTGTCAGTTCTTTTCTGGATTACCCGTCTTTTATAAAATGTTACACCGTGTCCGATCAGCGAGTGAGCGTTAGATGACACGTTGCATCATACGCTGTCCACACTGCATCACTTAGATATTTAATTCTCTGCTCTGAGAATTTCAGTTTATCCTTGTGAACATTATAACATGTGATGTGGTGCTTTTAATTTGAAGGTGGACAAACTGAAGTGTGGTGCTTTTATTTTGAAGGTGAACAAACTGAAGTGTGCTTTTATTTTGAAGGTGGACAAACTGAAGTGTAGTGCTTTTATTTTGAAGGTGGACAAACTAAAGAGTGGTGCTTTTATTTTGAAGGTGGACAAACTAAAGAGTGGTACTTTTATTTTGATGGTTGACAAACTGAAGTGTGGTGCTTTTATTTTGAAGGTAGACAAACTGAAGCCTCCTCTTCCTTGTTCCTTGCCCGTAAGTGGCAGATAAGAACACAGAAATGGGGCGTCAGGGTTAAAACGGCGTGCTGCGTTGCTCGCAGACAGTTAGGACACTCCGATAGTAAACTATAGAATCGACCTGATCTTATCGCTGATGCTTGTTTACATCTCATGCTGTTAGGACAGGAAGTTAGAAGAGGACAGAAACCAAAAGTTTGTTGTTTCTTTACATAAATATTGAAGATGCATCGTCTTTGTCTCTCTCTTTGATTGTGTCGCCTTCCCTCTCTCGCCCCTCTCCTCCCAGAATGCATCAGACATGCCAGAGACCATCACCAGCCGGGACGCTGCGCGGTTCCCCATCATCGCCAGCTGTACTCTGTTTGGACTCTACCTCTTCTTTAAGGTGACGAGGGGTTTCCTCTGCCCGACTCCAGGGGCTCTCATGTAGAGATACTGAAATGCATTGTGGGAGACGGTGTCCTCAGTTGGACTTTGATCACGTGTCTTGTGCTGCAGGTGTTCTCTCAGGAGTACATCAACCTGCTGCTCTCCATCTACTTCTTCGGTCTTGGCGTCCTGGCTCTGTCGCACACGATGAGGTAACCACACCTGAGATCAGACGCACGCTGTAGATCTGTTCAGATGTTCTGGTGTTGATGAACCTTCTCTTCTCTCTTTGTGTCTCTCAGCCCTCTCATGTCCAGAATCTTTCCAGCTTCTTTCTCAAACAAACAGTTCCAGCTGCTCTTCACTCAGGGCTCCGGAGAGTCCAAAGAAGGTGAGACCTGCTGCTCAGCCCCCCCACGCCGAGGACAAATCTCTCTCTCCCTCTCTCTGTGAGACCTGCTGCTCAGCCTTACAGTCTTATTTTCCAGATAACAAATATTTGGTGGCTGGGGGATTTTTTAAAAATCAGTCTTGGATATGTCAAAGGTTATCCAGAATATTGACTTTGATGTATTGTTAGTTTTTGTGTAGCATCAGATTTAAAATGTAGTTCCCTGTTTGGACACTGGAGGGCGAAAATGTCCAATTTACAAAAACTATAAAAATAAAACAGATTAATATTTTTTTCCACTTTTTTTTGCATAAATCTCTTAAACAATTCCAGCCCTGCTCAAAAATACCAAACATTGAATAATTATCAGGAATTTAACCCTTTAAATGCCAGAATCATGTAATCAATCTGTTCTATTTTTATAGCAGTTTTTTGTAAGTGGACATTTTTGTCCTTAGTGACTTCAGAGGGTAGTAAACATGTTTCAGTGTTCTATTGATCTATTTAAAAAAAAATACTGTATATGCATTCCAAAATGTGTCAAGAGAGAAACTTTCTTACAGAAAGTGTGTGCCATATGCACTAACAGACAAAATGATGACCAGATGAAGAGGAAACATTTGACCAAATGGACAAAAATGTCCATAATGATGCATGAGGGTTAAGCACGATCGTCCCCCGCTGGCCTGCACTCACACTGCTCCAGGACTCACCCGTCTCACTCACAAACTTAAACTCGATGTCTCGGTCTCTCTGCAGAAATAGTGAACTACGAGTTTGACACAAAGAACCTGGTGTGTCTGCTCATCAGCAGCGTGGTGGGAGTG